>NW_011401678.1:0-514 GCF_000754665.1 Bison bison bison | reverse complement strand
GTGGCCGAAGTATTGGAGTTTCAGCTTCAGCATCAGTCCTTCCAATGTACACTCAGGACTGATCTCGGGGGGGAGGAGCCAAGATGGCGGAGGAGTAGGATGGGGAGAACACTTTCTCCCCCACAAATTCATCAAAAGAGCATTTAAATGTCGAGTAAATTCCACAAAACAACTACTGAATGCCGGCAGAGGACATCAGGCACCCAGAAAAGGATTGATATCCTTTAGGATGGACTGGTCCAAGGGACTCTAAAGAGTCTTTTCCAACACCACAGTTCATAAGCATCAATTCTTCAGCACTCAGCTTTCTTCATAGTCCAACTCTCACATCCTTACATGACCACTGGAAAAACCATAGCCTTGACTAGATGGACCTGTGTTGGCAAGGTAATGTCTCTGCTTTGTAATATGCTGTCTAGTTTGATCATATCTTTCCTTCCAAGGAGTAAGCATCTTTTAATTTCATGGCTGCAATGAACATCTGCAGTGATTTTGGAGCTCCCAAAATTAAGTC
>NW_011401677.1:0-557 GCF_000754665.1 Bison bison bison | reverse complement strand
CGGGGTCTTTGCTTCCACTCGAGATGAATGCCTGTCTCCCCGGGTGCGTCTGGAATGCAACCCCGAGATCCCGGTCGCCCCTGGAGAGGAACATTGGCTTCTGGACACAAGCCCAGATGAGGTCTATTGGCCCTGCAGTCACTCGAGAGCAATCCCCAGCTTTCCTTCGCAACTCTAATGGAAGATTGGACTTCCCTGGGCCAACACAAGAGGCATCCCGAATTCCCCGTCGTAACTCGAGAATCCCGCCGCAACACGAGAAAACCACGTGGTTCCCCCGTCATCGCAAGATGAAGCCCTTTCCCGCTACAGCGTCTCAGGAGAAGTCCCACGTTAGGAACTGGAGGTCGAAACGATACTTGGCACCCTTGATGCGCCCCCACAAAGTTCCCCGGCATCCCGGTCTCCCTGGAGAGGAACACCGAGGTTTTCCGGCACCACTTCCTCTGAGCCCCTTCGACCCTCCTGATCTTGACAGGAGGGTCGACTCCCCTGCTTTGTCTGGAAGGGGTTCCCGACCTTCCGGTCGCACCTCAGGATGAGGCCGGTCTCACGAC
>NW_011401676.1:0-685 GCF_000754665.1 Bison bison bison | reverse complement strand
GCCCCTAAGCCCTCTGCAAGGACGCCTGGCTCCTAGGTCCGAAGGGAAGGCGAGAGCTGAGCTGAGGCACCAGTCAGGCACCAGTCACGTCTCCCACACTCCCGCAGCCTGCTCCTTCCCGGGCGCGAACGCTAGAAGCTGGGCAGGGCTTGGGGAGGCTCGCCCAGGCCAGAGCAGCCTCTCGGCCGGGGCTCTGTGCTATCGCGCCTGGGCGCAGAGCTGGAGCTCCGCCGGTGTGGAAGCTCACTCGGTCCTTCCCAGTAACAGGCTTGCAAGCACCCGCCGGCAGCCAGCCTCTTCTCTCCCGCGTTCTGGGCATTGGGCTCCAAAACCTGGGACCAAAGTACTGCCCGGAGCTCACTGATCATGGGCTGGTTCCCCTGCGCTGCGGCTGTGCTAGGGAGCCCAAACGCACAGGGGAAGCCCGCACAGCACATCCACCTGCCTCTAGGCGGGAGGACAGCTCCAGGGAAGGCCCGGTCTGGCAGGCGCTTTCTGGGCACAAACGGAGCAACACTCTGGCTGTGGAGCCGCCTCCCCAAGCCAGGGGCACCGGGACCCTGATTCCCTCCGTGCGGCGCTTAGTCTGGGCGGGGAAGCACCAGCTTGGGAATGCAGCCTGGGGCGCTTCCTTGCCCTCGGAAAGAGCTCTCCCTGCGGGAGGCTTTGGCAGTGTGCACACCCC
>NW_011401675.1:0-876 GCF_000754665.1 Bison bison bison | reverse complement strand
CCAATCATTAGTGACGTGGAGCAAGATGACCTTTTGGAAATGCAGATGCAATGCTGTCACCTCCCTGCTCCAACGGCTCTCGTATTTTCCCAGCATATTGAAGATACGACCACTTCCCTTCAGGCTTGCTGCTCACGTTCTTCTCTGATGTCTTTTGCCTGGAATGCCCTCTGCACTCTTTGGCTTCCATCCCATAGGGCATTTTTCGTTTCTTGAATGTCCTAAGTTTCCCTGGTCACATAGCCTTCCAAGATGCTATTTTCCCTGCCTGAAATTCTTCCTGCATCTCAACCCTGGTTTACCTAGGTTCAACCTATGGACCTCAACGAAATGGTGCCTCTGGAAAGCCTTCCCTGACACCCAGGTTTTGTGGTGAGGGAAGAGGCCCCTCTATAGGTTCTCAAAGGATCTGCCTGTGATGTATCATTAGAGTCGTCTCAGTGAAAGCAGGAACTCTGTGTCTTCTTCTCTCCGCCTTCTATTCCCCTGAAAACTTCTTACATGCCTCTAGCTCATCGTAGGTGCTCAGTATTTACTTAGTGTGTGTAAAGACAGAAAAGCTCTTGGAAGCCTCAAGGGGTCACTTGGCTCGGCACTTTTTGATCTCTTTGTATATTTGGCGAGTCAATTCTTTCCTTTCCTGGGTTGATGGGTACACTATATTCGAGGCACAATCTAAGGCATGAAGACATATCCATACATAGAGGGTCTTGCTTTCAAGGAACTCGTACAGCAGTTTTCTACAAGTTAGGGCTTTTCAAATGCTCTAGAAGAATGTGAACGTTCAGTAGGCTCCATTTTCATTTCAAAGAAAGATCGTTTGACTTCCATAGCAAAGGTGGAGACCTTCCAACATTGAGTCCAATACTTATACCT
>NW_011401674.1:0-568 GCF_000754665.1 Bison bison bison | reverse complement strand
TCTACTATTTTAATTTTTTCGTTTTTTGTTTCCTTGTTCTTTTCGTAGGTACTTTCTTTGTTTGACAAGCTTGTGACAGATATAACGATATAGCAATTTTTACCTTAGTAACAAACCGAAGGCACTATGAACATTTTGTGCTTCATGTTGATGACTCTTAGACATGTCTACAGTAGAGGAGCAAAAACAAAACTACTAGATATTTCATATTGACTAGTTCCCAGTTCACGGGACTCTGACATTCCCTGAGGTCAAAGTTTTCTTGTATTGGAAGCAGTTGGGTTTGCAAGGGCTGCCTTGTCTTGAGACCATTGAAATAAGAACTCAGAACTTGAGCACTATTATCAAAAATCACAAGGCTCACACTGACACAGACATCAATCCAGACAGACAAGACAAGACATCTTCCAGTTTTCCGCCTGAGATGGAAAAGATTTCTTTGAGCCGTTTTTTCTGGGGAGTGGGGGGTGGGGCTGGCGGCCAGGCAGGCTTTGGGAAGGAGCTCATGGTTTGGAATTGCATATGAAAAGAACCAGCTTTCCGGGTTCCAAGGAATCAAGTTTCCTTG
>NW_011401673.1:0-781 GCF_000754665.1 Bison bison bison | reverse complement strand
TCAATATAGTGAAAATGAGTATACTACCCAAAGCAATTATAGATTCAACGCAATCCCTATCAAGCTACCAACGGTATTCTTCATAGAGCTAGAACAAATAATTTCACAATTTGTATGGAAATACAAAAAACCTCAAAGAGCCAAAGCTATCTTGAGAAAGAAGAATGGAACTGGAGGAATCAACCTGCCTGACTTCAGGCTCTACTACAAAGCCACAGTCATCAAGACAGTATGGTACTGGCACAAAGACATAAATATAGATCAATGGAACAAAATAGAAAGCCCAGAGATAAATCCACGCACATATGGACAACTTATCTTTGATGAAGGAGGCAAGAATATACAACGGATTAAAGACAATCGCTTTAACAAGTGGTGCTGGGAAAACTGGTCAACCACTTGTAAAAGAATGAAACTAGAGCACTTTCTAACACCATACACAAAAATAAACTCAAAATGGATCAAAGATCTAAACTTAAGACCAGAAACTATAAAACTCCTAGAGGAGAACATAGACAAAACACTCTCCGACATACATCACAGCAGGATCCTCTATGACCCACCTCCCAGAATATTGGAAATAAAAGCAAAAATAAACAAATGGGACCTAATTAAACTTAAAAGCTTCTGCACAACATGGAAACTATAAGCAAGGTGAAAAGACAGCCTTCAGAATGGGAGAAAATAATAGCAAATGAAGCAACTGACAAACAACTAATCTCAAAAATATACAAGCAACTCCTACAGCTCAATTCCAGAAAAATAAATGACCCAATCAAAA
>NW_011401672.1:0-639 GCF_000754665.1 Bison bison bison | reverse complement strand
GGGTTCTACAGCTGCAAATTCAAACCAACACAGGTTACTTGACCCTTTGAGATTCCTTTTTATTTCTCTCTCCTTTTTTCCTGCTTTTTTTATAACATAATTTCAGACTTACAGAAAAGTTGCAAGAATAGTGCAAAGAAATCCTGTATACTCTTCCCCCAGATTCCAAAAATACTAACATTTTACCACATTTGCTTTATAATTCTTTCTCCCCCTTCCTCCCTCTCTCTGTCTTGCTCTCTTTTTCTCTATACACCCCCTACTCAACACACACACTATTTTTTTCCCCTTTTCGAACCATTTGAGAATAAGTTGCCATTATGACACCCCATATTCCTAAGTACCCTGGCATGTAGTTTTAGAAGTAAGGGCATTCTATTACGTATCTGGAAATCACCATACAACACTATACAAACCCAATTTAGATTTTGCCAGTTATCCTAATAATTTTGTTCATAGGGAAGGAAAATCCTGAATACAGTTACTTGTCACATCCCTTTCGTGATCTTGATGTCCTTGGGCACAGGCCAGTTATTGCATAGACTGCCCCCACACATTGAGTTTGTCTGGTACTCTCTCACCATTTGATGGTGGTTAGGCACTTGGGCAGGCGTGCAGCCTGAGTGGTTCTGTGTCCTT
>NW_011401671.1:0-588 GCF_000754665.1 Bison bison bison | reverse complement strand
ACATTGGCTTCTGGACACAAGCCTAGATGAGGTCTCTTGGCCCTGCAGTCACTCGAGAGCAATCCCCAGCTTTCCTTCGCAACTCGAGTGGAAGATCGGACTTGCCTGGCCAACACAAGAGGCATCCTGAATTCCCCGTCGTAACTCGAGAATCCCGCCGTAACTCGAGAAAAACCACGTGGCTGCCCCGTCATCGCAAGATGAAGCCCTTTCCCGCTACAGCGTCTCAGGAGAAGTCCCACGTTAGGAATTGGAGGTCGAAAGGGCACTTGGCACCCTTGATGCGACCCACAAAGTTCCCCGAAATCCCGGTCTCCCTCGAGAGGAACACTGAGGTTTTCCGGCACCCCCTCCTCTGAGCCCTTTCTCCCCTCCTGATCTGGACAGGAGGGTCGACTCCCCTGCTTCGTCTGGAAGGGGTTCCCGACCTTCCGGTCGCACCTCAGGATGAGGCCGGTCTCACGAAGACATTCCAGACGTGGCCTCGTGGGTGGTTCCACATTCCGTAGGACCCCGATTTCCCGGTCCCCTCTTGAGAAGAACCCGATGCCCGGACACCTCTCCGAACTCCACCCTGTGAATGAAGTC
>NW_011401670.1:0-588 GCF_000754665.1 Bison bison bison | reverse complement strand
ATGAAAGTGAAACAGGAGAGTGAAAAAGTTGGCTTAAAGCTCAACATTCAGAAACCAAGATCACGGCATCTGGTCCCATCACTTCATGGGAAATAGATGGGGAAACAGTGTCAGACTTTATTTTTTGGGGTCTCCAAAATCACTGCAGATGGTGACTGCAGCCATGAAATTAAAAGATGCTTACTCCTTGGAAGGAAAGTTATGACCAACCTAGATAGCATATTGAAAAGCAGAGACATTCTTTGCTAACAAAGGTTCGTCTAGTCAAGGCTATGGTTTTTCCTGTGGTCATGTATGGATGTGAGAGTTGGACTGTGAGGAAGGCTGAGCACTGAAGAATTGATGCTTTTGAAGTGTGGTGTTGGAGAAGACTCTTGAGAGTCCCTTGGACTGCAAGGAGATCCAACCAGTCCATTCTAAAGGAGATCAGCCCTGGGATTTCTTTGGAAGGGCTGATACTAAAGCTGAAACTCCAGTACGTTGGCCACCTCATGCGAAGAGTTGACTCTTGGAAAAGACTCCGATGCTGGGAGGGATTGGGGGCAGGGAGGAGGAAGGGGACGACAGGAGGATGAGATGGCTGGATGG
>NW_011401669.1:0-788 GCF_000754665.1 Bison bison bison | reverse complement strand
TGTTCCTCATGCAGTGATCAGTGACTGAGAAGCGCTGATCTTGTGACTTTGCATCCACTGATCACTTGGCTGATCAGGAACTGACCACCTGACTGCACATGCAGTGATCACGTGGGTGATCGTTCACTGATCACGTGTTTATCATACGGTGATCACGTGACTGTGCAATCAGTGATCACGTGGCTGATCATGCACTGATATCGTGACTGAGCATGCACTGATCATGTGCTGGGAGCCGGTGAGGCATTCCATTGTGGACAAAGATCATGAGGAAGGAGGCTCGGCATATGCAAATGCGGGTTCGAGCCTCAGGACTCCACCCGGATATTCTCGAGCATCTTCCCCCCAAAAAACCCAGAGTCTGCCTACATTATTGCTTTGTGCTCTCACCTCTGATTTTAATGGGGCCTGTCCCCCACCACCATTTCACTCTCTCTGTCAAAGAATTAACTTAGAGCTCCAATTCATAAAGTTCCTTGTCATTCTTCCCTTTCACTTCCAGCTGAGTCTCCATCTGGAGCTCGGAACCCACCATGCTTAGTAATTATGCCTGCGCTGCTAAGACCCACTCGAGAAGGTGTCTAGGGTGAGGCACCTTCTGCTATTCGAGAGGGCGCCTGCGGCCTACGGAAGTGGTGCAAACTTCTTGTCTTGAAGATTTCTTGGTCTCCCGCGTAAAACCAAGCTACTCAGTCTCTTTCTCCACCGAATTTTCCTACTGAGCTATCCTCATACTATTACTCTTGATATCTCTGATGAGCATATATGTAGTCGCCTAGGCCATCTCT
>NW_011401668.1:0-675 GCF_000754665.1 Bison bison bison | reverse complement strand
AGTTCGGTGCTGGCTTCGCCACTTGCCAAGCATTGAACTTAGAGCTAATGGAGTGGACCCACTGGCTGTCTGTCTATTTCATCCCTTCTCTCTTCTTCCATCTTATAAGCACCTAACTTTTGTTCACATATACACCTCTCGTATCACATTCAGAAGAAACTGGAGCCATCCCCAGCTCTAGGAATGGTCCTTATACTTTTAGCATTCTAGCACATAACATTCCTTAGGAACAGTTATTGACTCAGGAGTTATATGACCTAAGTTGTCCCCATCAGCTTGAGGGGAAAAACAGAAAAAGAGAAGGGTTGTCTCTCATGTTGAGAAACAAGGAAACATGTTGCTCCAATTGTCACTGACGCATGAGGTGGACATCAGGTGGTACAGGTACAGGACGGAGCTGCCTCTGAGGGCAGAGAAAACAGGTCCTTGTATGACACCCGGAGGACTTCCGGCCACTGTACTCTCAGTTGCAGCAGCGATGCATTTCCCTGTTGATCGGGGGTTTCTGATACTTGTGGCCAAAGCATTTTAGTGTATGGTTAAGTGTCCTGGAAACTAAGTTCACTCATTTCTAAGCATTCACCTCACAGGCCTTTTGTGAGGACTATTTGAGAATAAGTGCTCAATTAATTTAGCAAGGACTCTTTTGTGTCCCCTTAGTAGATAGTATTGTTC
>NW_011401667.1:0-592 GCF_000754665.1 Bison bison bison | reverse complement strand
CAGCCACGTCATCAGTGCATGGGCAGTCACGTGATCATTGCATGATAGCCACGTGATCAGTGCGTGCACAGTCCCATTATCAGCGCCTGTCAGTCACTGATCATTGCCTGATAAACACGTGATCAGTGCATGATGAGCCATGTGATCAGCGCCTGATCAGCCACATCATCAGTGCATGCTCAGTCACGTCATCAGTGCATGATAGCCACGTGATCAGTGCATGCTCAGTCACGTGATCTGTACTTGATCAGCCACGTGATCAATGCCGGCAGAGTCACGTGATCACGGCCTGCTGAGCTGCGTGATTCCTGCCGGCTCATCTGCATGACAATTGCCAGCTGAGCTGCATGATCCCTGCCTTGTCACGTGCTTGATTATTGCCAGTTGAGCAGCATGATTCGTCACTGCTGAGCTCCATGCTTATTGCCTGCTGATTGCGTGGTGTGTGTCTGCTCAGCTCTTTGAGTATTGCCTCCTGAGGTCCCTGTTCGGTCGCCACCTGCCGGGGACCAGCCCCAACTGATCCAGGGTATTCGAAGGAGAGATGGCCTAGGCGACTATTTATATGCTAATCAGAGATGTCAAGAATAAT
>NW_011401666.1:0-631 GCF_000754665.1 Bison bison bison | reverse complement strand
TTGAACAGTCGCCTGGGCACAGGGCAGGAACAGACAAACACACACACAAACCCCAAACCGGTTGCACAGTTTCCAGGGCACAGGGCTGAGAAAAGCACAGACACAGACACACACATACACAAACTGGTTTCACTGTCGCCAGGGCACGGGGCTGAAAATAGGCACACACACACAAAAATACACACAAACCTGTTGCACAGTCACCAGGTTACAGGTCTTAGAACAGGACACATACACACAGATACACACACAAACAGGTTGCACAGTCGCCAGGGCAAAGGGCTGAGAAAAGCACACACACACACACACACACAGAAACATTCACACAAACCAGTTTGCACAGTCGCCAGGGGGACAGGGGTTCAGAACAGCTCTAACACACACACACACACACACACACACATAAACCGGTTTCACAGTCGCCAGAGCACAAGCCTGAGAACAACACAGACACACACACACACACAACAAAAACGGTTTCACAGTCTCCAGGGCCCAGGGCTGAGAAGGGGACATACCCAAACACAAACATACACACACAAACAGCTTGCACAATTGCCAGGGCAAACGGCTGAGAATGGCACACACAAACACATACACACACACACACAAACACACACACGAACAAACC
>NW_011401665.1:0-852 GCF_000754665.1 Bison bison bison | reverse complement strand
AATGTGGGAGAAGCCCCATCCAGACGTTTCCCAGGCATCTCGACCAGACGGGTGGAAACACGCGGCGGGATAGTGTCGTGGTCTTCGTTGGGGGGGGTGGGGGGTTGGGGGTGGGGACTCTTCGCCGCCTTTGTTTTGGGGCTGGGTTTGGTTTCCTTTCTGCTTGCTCGCGTTTCTTGCATTCCCGCCTGGGTGGGGGTGGGTGTGGGGGCTACCGCCCCTTGCCTCTCAGCCTGGCTGTCGGGCTGTAGCCAAGCGACTTCCAAATGCACACCCCGTCCCCGGGCTCCCGGCTCTGCTCAGGCACAGGGGCAACTGCCCTGGGCGGGGAGCATGCTTGGGCTCCTCCGTCGAGTCCTCCACCAGGTGCTCTGGTCTGAGGCGCTTCCCTTTCTTCTCTTCTCCACAGGCCCCATCGCCACAGGGTCTCGAAGGAGGAGGCTCGTTCTGAAGCCGAGCCAGAAGGACGCCCTGCAAGCGCTCTTTCAACAGAACCCCTACCCTGGGATAGCGACCAGAGAACGACTGGCCCGAGAGCTCGGCATTGACGAAAGCAGAGTTCAGGTACGGCCCCCGCCTCTCCACCCGTTCTCCCTTTCAGGCTCTCCATGCCGATCCAAGGCAGCTGAACGCATCTGGCGGCCTTTCTCCTGAGAAGGATTTCTCTCTGTTTGCCCCTAGGTCTGGTTTCAAAACCAACGTAGAAGACGGCCAAAGCAGAGCCGGCCGCCGTCTGAACACGTGCGCCAAGAAGGGGAAGGGGGGCCAACGTCCACGCCCAGGCCACCGTCGCTACCTCCCCGACCTCAGTCTTCCTCTCAAGGTAAATTAGCCAGCGTTCTCTCCAAAGGC
>NW_011401664.1:0-618 GCF_000754665.1 Bison bison bison | reverse complement strand
CTGGAAGGGGTTCCCGACCTTCCGGCCGCACCTCAGGATGAGGCCGGTCTCACGACGACATTCCAGACGTGGCCTCGTGGGTGCTTCCACATTGCGAAGCACCCCGATTTCCCGGTCCCCTCTTGATAAGAACCCGATGCCCGGACACTTCTCCGAACTCCACCCTGTGAATGAAGTCAACAAGACGGGGCAGTGACTCGCCCGGGCATCGTCTGGAAAAAAACCCCAGGTTCCAAATACAGCTCGACAAGTGGCCTCTCTCCCCTGGGACACCTCGAGAGGCAAGCGGAGTTCCACGCCTCAACCCAACACGAGGCCTGACTCTCCTGTCCCCAGTCTGCAGGGACCCTGCGATCGGAGTCTGAAATCAGAGGAACCCTGAGGTTCCTGCCTCAACTGGAGATGAGGCCCTCTTCCAATGCACCAAACCCAGGGGAGTCCCGAGAGGCCCCTCCCACCTCCAGTTTCCCTGACTTCTCAGAGCCACCATGAGAAGCCCCCTGAGGTCACCTGCACAAGTCGAGGGAAGCCAGGGTTTCCTGCCTCAACCCGAGAAAGACCTCGAGAGACCTTCTTCAACACGTCTCGAGGCCAGATTCCCCTACCATGACTCGAGAG
>NW_011401663.1:0-943 GCF_000754665.1 Bison bison bison | reverse complement strand
CGGTGTTCGGGGGGTGGGGGGGGGGCGGGCCGGCGTCAGCAGGCTGGAGTCCGGTCGCGGGTCGTGCGGCTCAAGTACAGCATGCCCCGCGACGAGAGGTGCGGCCCGTTGGCCCGACCTGCAGGGCAGAGCGAAAGGGAGGCGAAGCGCAAGGCTCTTAGGGCGCCCCGAGCCAACCGCCACCGTCTCAGGCCGGATCAGCCTGAAGGCGCCCGATCTCGTCTGATCTCGGAAGCTAAGCAGGGTCGGTCTGCTTAGTATCTTGGATGGGAGACCACCTGGGAATCCCGGGTGCTCGAGGCTTTTTGCCTACCAGAAGAGGTCCTTTAGCCCCCGCCGCGCGTCCCGATTCTTGGATCCCCCCCGCCAGCCCCCAGCCCCCTCCCGGGCCACGGGGAGCGGGTGGCCGGGGCCCCGACTCCCGCTGCAGACCTGGGTTGCCTCCGCGCGGCCCGCGAGCCCCTCCGCATTCGCATTCGGCTTCCAGGACACCCGACGACCGGCAGTCCCCGTCTCCACCTGGGGCTCCTTTGGCTTGCCTCAGGCAATCCCGGGGCTTGCATCGACTCCAGCCAGAGCCCCGGCCCCCGCCCCACCCCCTGCCTCGAGGCGATCGCGCATGCGCATGTGCGCGCGCACGCACAGATAGATGTGCCCAAACGGGGCATCTATCTTGTTCACTTATACCGTGGGTGGATCTATGCCTGGGAGTCGGACTGCTGGACCGTAGGCTACTTCCACTTTTAGTTCCTTCGGGAACCTCCATATTCTTTTCCATACCGGCTCTACCCACGCCCATTCCTACTCACCGTGGAGGAGAGTTCCCTTTGCTCCACATCTTCTCCAGCATCGGTTTATTGACAGACATCGCAGTGAGGCCCAGCCGGACTCATGTGAAGTGGTCCCTCCTTGGAGTTTTTGAGTTTGAGCCTCTCCAATCATT
>NW_011401662.1:0-651 GCF_000754665.1 Bison bison bison | reverse complement strand
AAGTTTCAGGTGCCCATGTTGGCTTGTGTATAAGAGACTAGTAATTATTTTATGAAAGCAGAATTACCACAACTTGGTGCTTAGTAGATGTTCAATACATTTTTGTTAATGTTATCTTCCTCAGTTTCATGGCAGCCGTGGGTAACTCCCCCTTCCATCTGAGGGAATTTTAAACCAGCTGCTTCCTCTCAGGCCAAACTGAAGACATTTTGACATATGATTTTTCAGTTTTCATTGCTTTGTAAATATATGGACTATTTTGGTTTATTAATTTGCAAATGAATTGTAGAAGGGAATGTATAGAACCCGGGTTTAATTGGAAAACATGGATAATAAAAAATGCTACAGGTTATCTTTGGTAATGGGTTATGTGGTTGATTATGTATTTATCTGCTAAGGGATTTAGAAGAAAGCCATCAGCAAATGTGTACGTGGCTAATCAGTAACAAATTAGGTTAAATTAAATCTCTTTTGAGGTCTGTTAATATTTTGCTGCTATTTAAATGATAATCTGTTTGTTTCCCTGTTTATATAAAGTTTAACAGCTTATGTTAGCTTGTTTGATGAGTTTGTAAACTATTATACAGATAATTAGATCTCAATATTTATTCACATTTTAATCACTGAAGTAAAGGAGGCAGAAACAGGTGC
>NW_011401661.1:0-516 GCF_000754665.1 Bison bison bison | reverse complement strand
CCATTCTCTCAAAAGCATCCATTCTTTCGGCGCTCAGCCTTCTTCACGGTCCAACGCTCACATCCATACATGACCACAGGAAAAACCGTAGCCTTGACTGGACGAACCTTTGTTGGCAAAGGAATGTCTCTGCTTTGGAATATGCTATCTAGGTGGGTCATCACTTCCTTCCAAGGAGTAAGCGTCTTTTACGTGCATGGCTGCAGTCACCATCTGCAGTGATTTTGGAGCCCAGAAAATAAAGTCTGACACCGTGTCCACTGGTTCCCCATCTATTTCCCATGAAGTGATGGGACCGGATGCCGTGATCTTCGTTTTCTGAATGTGGAGCTTTAAGCCCACTTTTTCACTCTCCTCTTTCACTGTCATCAAGAGGCTCTTGAGTTCCTCTTCACTTTCTGCCATGAGGGTGGTGTCATCTGCACATCTGAGGTGATTGATCGTTCTCCCGGCAATCTTGGCTCCAGCGTGAGTGTCTTCCAGTCCAGCGTTTCTCGTGATGTTCTCTGCGTATAA
>NW_011401660.1:0-544 GCF_000754665.1 Bison bison bison | reverse complement strand
TGAGCCGGTCTCACGACGACATTCCAGACGTGGCCTCGTGGGTGCTTCCACACTTGCCGAAGCACCCCCGACTATCCCGGTCCCCCTCTTCGGTAAGAACCCCGATGCCCCGGACACCTCTCCGAACTCCACCCTGTGAATGAAGTCAACACGAAGGGGCAGTGACTCGCCCGGGCATCGTCCGGAAAAGACCCCCAGGTTCCAAATACCGCTCGACAAGTGGCCTCTCTCCCCGGGGACACCTCGAGAGGCAAGCGGAGTTCCATGCCTCAACCCAAGACGAGGCCTGACTCTCCTGTCCCCAGTCTGCAGGGACCCTGCGATCGGAGTCTGAAATCAGAGGAACCCTGAGGTTCCTGCCTCAACTGGAGATGAGGCCCTCTTCCAATGCACCAAACCCCGTGGAGTCCCAAGAGGCCCACCCCCCCCACCTCCAGTTTCCCTGACTTCTCAGAGCCACCATGAGAAGCCCCCTGAGGTCACCTGCACAAGTCGAGGGAAGCCAGGGTTTCCTGCCTCAACCCGAGAAAGACCTCGAGAGACC
>NW_011401659.1:0-543 GCF_000754665.1 Bison bison bison | reverse complement strand
CCTGCCCCAGTCCTAGAGTCAGCCATTTCTCCAAGGAGCCCTGTTTCCTTTATTGGGGAATGACATTAGAAACAAAGATCTGATGCTGAGTATATTTGGGATTCTCTTTTGAGGATGTCCTCATATCAGCTCTCCTGAGAAGGCTGCCTCTTTGTTTTTGCAGCAGGATCTTCTAATGGTGGCCCCAAAGTCATCAGATTTTACCTGAGTACATAGTATCCCGCCCCATAGTAAAGAGTCAATTTCCCAATCTCACTTGCAACTCATCATAGCTGGGTGACTAAGTACTGTCTAAAAGGAAATAAATGAAAATGTCTAGTCCAAGTACCTGCTTTCAGAGACCTTTCCTCAACAGACCACTGCTCTTGCCCCTCTGTCTTCATCCCTTCCTCCATCCTGGAATACCTCCTGGCCTTCTTGGAGAGTGAAAAATAGGAATGGTGGAGCTGGAAGCAGAGCCCTCTTCCCAGGGCTCTATACTTTCACAAGAGAGAAGAGTAAATACTTGTCGCCAGTAGATGAACCTACCCTACTCCTAAAAGC
>NW_011401658.1:0-717 GCF_000754665.1 Bison bison bison | reverse complement strand
CAAGAGGAGGATGCTCAGTGAAGGCAGCAGGAGGAAGGCAGAGGGATACCATAGTTGACGCTTCAGAGGCATCGCCACCCTACACAGAGAACAGGAACCTGGGTTGGGGAGGAAGGTGCTCTCAACCATTTATTTCTCTATGGACCTGGCACTGAGGGGTTCAAACTGTCCTGACAGTGTGCTGAGCGTGCACCCTGATCCCAGCCCATAGGAATCCATGGAGGAGTCCAGGCAGAAGCACACATTGCCCCACTGATCAAGTCCTGGTGCCAGATACTCAGAGAGAGATGGGAGCAAGCTCTGGGTGCCAGGACAGAGGCAACAGGATTGAGATAAGTCTCCAACAAGGAAAATTCCAAAACTGAGCAATACGAGACAACAATAATGCAATAAAAAGCTGCATGGATACATGCGCTGCTTCATTGTTACCATTTAACCTGTTAATTTCTATTCAATTTCTTTTTCAAAATATTGTATAACACTGACTACTCTTCTTAAGCTATGACATACCTACCCTCATCCTTAGGCTAGCCATGCTCATGGACTCAGAATACAGGATACCCATCCAGGGCTTGAAAACCAGGCACCTGAAGGGGTTCACATAGTAGGGTCAGATGTTCTATGTGCCCCAAGAGGGTACCCAAGGAAGGCACACAGTTCAGCAGATCCTGAGGGGTGTTCAGCACAGGAAAGAGTTGACAGAAACACAACTTCTAC
>NW_011401657.1:0-604 GCF_000754665.1 Bison bison bison | reverse complement strand
TATAATCAGCTTTGTGATCAGAGTTTGATCAGCCACGTGATCAGTGCATGATCAACCACGTGATCAGAGTATGATCAGCCACGTGATCAGTGCATGATCAGTTACGTGACCAATGTATGATTAGCCACGTGATCCCTGTATGATCAGCCACGTGATCAGTGCATGATAGCCACGTGACCAGTGCATGATAGCCACGTGATCACTGCATGATCAGTCATCTGATCAGTGCGTGATCAGTCCCGTGAACAGTGTATGGTCATCCACATAATCAGTGCATGATTGCCATGTGATCAGTGCATGATCAACCACTTTATCAGTGATTGATCAGCCACATGATAAGTGCATGCACAGTCATGTGATAAGTGAATGATAGATATGTGACCAGTGCATGATCAGTCACGTGACCAGGGCCTACTGAGCCTCGTGATTCCTGTCTGCTGTGCTGCTTGACAATTGCCAGCTTAGCCGTCTGATTCCTGCCTGTTCACCTGCTTGATTATTCCCAGCTGAGAAGCATGATTCATCACAGCTGAGGTCCATGATTATTGCCTGCTGATTGCGTGATTTGTGCCTGCTCAGCCCTTTGGTTATTGCCTCCTGAGGC
>NW_011401656.1:0-567 GCF_000754665.1 Bison bison bison | reverse complement strand
GGTCAACCACTTGTACAAGAATGAAACTACACCACTTTCTAACACCATACACAAAAATAAACTCAAAATGGATTAAAGATCTAAACGTAAGACCAGAAACTATAAAACTCCTAGAGGAGAACATAGGCAAAACACTCTCTGACATACATCACAGCAGGATCCTCTGTGAACCACCTCCCAAAATATTGGAAATAAAAGCAAAATAAACAAATGGAACCTAATTAAACTTAAAAGCTTCTGCACAACAAAGGAAACTATTAGCAAGGTGAAAACACAGCCTTCAGAATGGGAGAAAATAATAGCAAATGAAGCAACTGACAAACAACTAATCTCAAAAATATACAAGCAACTCCTACAGCTCAACTCCAGAAAAATAAATGACCCAATCAAAAAATGGGCCAAAGAACTAGATATTTCTCCAACGAAGACATACAGATGGCTAACAAACACATGAAAAGATGCTCAACATCACTCATTATCAGAGAAATGCAAATCAAAACCACTACGAGGTACCATTTCACGCCAGTCAGAATGGCTGCAATCCAAAAAGTCTAACAAGCAAATAAA
>NW_011401655.1:4856-5156 GCF_000754665.1 Bison bison bison | reverse complement strand
AAAACCATAGCCTTTACTAGAAGGAACTTTGTTGGCAAAGTAATGTCTCTGTTTTTTAATATGCTGTCTAGGTAAGTCATAACTTTCATTCCAAGTGAGTGTCCTTTAATTTCATTGCTGCAATCACCATCAGCAGTGATTTTGGAGCCACCCATAAAATAAAATGTCGGCCACTGTTTCCCCATCTATTTCCCATGAAGTTACTGGGACCAGATGCCATGATCTTAGTTTTCTGAATGTTGAGCTTTAAGCCAACTCTTTCACTCTCCTCTTTCACTTTCATGAAGAGAATCTTTAGTT
>NW_011401655.1:0-818 GCF_000754665.1 Bison bison bison | reverse complement strand
GAATCCCCTTCCACCTGCCTCCCAATACCATCCCTCTGGGTCATCCCAGTGCACCAGCCCCAAGCTCCCTGTATCCTGCATCACCTGGACTGATGATTCGTTTCTTATAGGATATTATACATGTTTAATGCCATTATTCCAAATCATCCCCTCTCCCTCTCCCACGGGATCCAAAAGATTGTTCTATACATATGTGTCTCTTTTGCTGTCTTGCATACAGGGTTGTTGCTACCATCTTTCTAAATTCTATATATATGCATTAGTATACTGTATTGGTGGTTTTCTTTCTGGCTTATTTCACTCTGTATAATAGGCTCCAGTTCCATCTGCCTCTTTAGAACTGATTCAAATGTATTCTTTTTAATGGCTGAGTAATACTCCATTGTGTATATGTACCACAGCTTTCTTATCCATTCATCTGCTGATCCACATCTAGGTTGCTTCCATGTCCTGGCTATTAGAAACAGTGCTGCAATGAACATTGAGGTACACTTGTCTCTTTCTATTCTGGTTTCCTCAGTGTGTATGCCCAGCAGTGGGATTGCTGGGTCATAAGGCAGTTCTATTTCCAGTTTTTGAAGGAATCTCCACACTGTTCTCCGTAGTGGCTGTACTACTTTGCATTCCCACCAACAGTGTAAAAGGGTTCCTTTTTCTCCACATCCTCTCCAGCATTTATTGCTTGTAGACTTTTGGATCACAGCCATTCTGACTGAAGTGAAATGGCACCTCATTGTGGTTTTGATTTGCATTTCTCTGATAATGAGTGACGTTCAGTATCTTTTCATATGTTTGTTAACTCTCAAGATTGCTTTGGC
>NW_011401654.1:0-691 GCF_000754665.1 Bison bison bison | reverse complement strand
GAGAAGAACCCGATGCCCGGACACCTCTCCGAACTCCACCCTGTGAATGAAGTCCACACGAAGGGGCAGTTTTTCCGTGCATCGTTCGGAAAAAACCCCAGGTTCCAAATACAGCTCGACAAGCGGCCTCTCTCCCCGGGGACATCTCGCGAGGCAAGCGGAGTTCCATGCCTCAACCCAAGACGAGGCCTGACTCTCCTGTCCCCAGTCTGCAGGGACCCTGCGATCGGAGTCTGAAATCAGAGGTACCCTGCGGTTCCTACTTCAGCTGGAGATGAGGTCCTCTTCCAATGCACCAAACCCAGTGGAGTCCCGAGAGGACCCTCCCACCTCCAGTTTCCCTGGCTTCTCAGAGCCACCATGAGAAGCCCCCTGAGGTCACCTGCACAAGTCGAGGGAAGCCAGGGTTTCCTGCCTCAACCCGAGAAAGACCTCGAGAGACCTTCTTCAACACGTCTCGAGGCCAGATTCCCCTACCATGGCTCGGGAGCAGTGACACACTCCCCCTCGCCACTCGCATGGAGACCCGACTTCCCTGGCGCCCCACGAGAGGCTCACTGACCTCGCCGTCGTTCCTCGTGAGCAACCGCACACTGGGGCCGCCGCTCGAGTACAACCCCGAGATTCCCCCGTCATCGAGAGATGAGGGCCTTCGTCTCCTGCATGGCCTAGAGACCAATCTCGCGACCTC
>NW_011401653.1:4755-5325 GCF_000754665.1 Bison bison bison | reverse complement strand
GCTGAGCAGGCACTGATATCGTGACTGAGCATGCACTGATCATGTGCCGGGAGCCGGGGAGGCATTCCACTCTGGACAAAGGTCATGAGGAAGGAGGCTCGGCATACGCAAATGCGGGATCGAGCCTCAGGACACCACCCAGATATTCTCGAGCATCTCCCCCCCAAAAAAAAGAGTCTGCCTACTATATTGCTTTGTGATCTCACCTCTGATTTCACTGGGGGCTGTCCCCCACCACCATCTCGCTCACTCTGTCAAAGAGTTAACTTACAGCTCCAATTCATAAAGTTCCTTGTCATTCTTCCCTTTACCTTCCAGCTGAGTCTCCATCTGGAGTGCGGAACCCACCACGCTTACTAATTATGCCTGGGCTGCTAAGACCCACTCGAGAAGGTGTCTAGGGTGAGGCACCTTGCACTATTCGAGAGGGCGCCTGCGGCCTACGTAAGTGGTGCAAACTTCTTGTCTTGAAGTTTGATTGGTCTTCCGCGTAAACCAAGCTCCTCAGTCTCTTTTCTCCACCGAATTTTCCTACTGAGCTCTCCTCATACTATTATTCTTGACATCTCT
>NW_011401653.1:0-570 GCF_000754665.1 Bison bison bison | reverse complement strand
ATTGCTTTGTGCTCTCACCTCTGATTTCACTGGGGTCTGTCCCCCACCACCATCTCGCTCTCTAAGTCAAAGAGTTAACTTACAGCTCCAATTCATAAAGTTCCTTGTCATTCTTCCCTTTACCTTCCAGCTGAGTCTCCATCTGGAGTGCGGATCCCACCACGCTTCCTAATTATGCCTGGGCTGCTAAGACCCACTCGAGAAGGTGTCTAGGGTGAGGCACCTTTCGCTATTCGTGGGGGCGCCTGCGGCCTACGTAAGTGGTGCAAACTTCTTGTCTTGAAGTTTGAATGGTCTTCCGCATAAACCAAGCTACTCAGTCTCTTTTCTCCACCGAATTTTCCTACTGAGCTCTCCTCATACTATTATTCTTGACATCTCTGATTAGCATATAAATAGTCGCCTAGGCCATCTCTCCTTCGAATACCCTGGATCAGTTGGGGCTGGTCCCCGGCAGGTGGCGACCGAACAGGGACCTCAGGAGGCAATACTCAAAGAGCTGAGCAGACACGAACCACGCAATCAGCAGGCAATAAGCATGGAGCTCAGCAGTGACGAGTCATGCTGCTC
>NW_011401652.1:0-589 GCF_000754665.1 Bison bison bison | reverse complement strand
CATGAATGCAGAGTACATCATGGAAACTCTAGGCTGGAGAAGCGAAGCTGGAGTCCAGATTGCCAGGAGAAAATGTCAATAACCTCAGATATGCAGATAACACCACACTTATGGCAGAAAATGAAGAGGAAGTGTCAAGACCTCTTGATGAAAGTGAAACAGGAAAGTGAAAAACTGGGCTTAAAGCACAACATTCTGCAACGAAGATCATGGCATCTGGTCCCATCACATCATGGGAAATAGATGGGGAAACAGTGGAAACTATGTCAGGCTTTATTTTTGGAGCTCCAGAATCACTGCAGATGGTGATTGTAGCCATGAAATTAAAAGACATTTATCCTTGGAGGGAAAGTTATGTCCAACTTAGATCTCATTTTAAAAAGCAGAGACATTACTTTGCCAACGAAAGTCCACCTAGTCAAGGCTATGTTTTTTCCAGTGGTCATATATTGATATGAGAGTTGGACTGTGAAGAAAGCTGAGTACCAAAAAATTGATGCTTTTGAACTGTGGTGTTGGAGGAGACTCTTGAGAGTCCCTTGGACTGCAAGCAGATCCCACCAGTCCATCCTTAAGGAGACCAGTCTTG
>NW_011401651.1:0-532 GCF_000754665.1 Bison bison bison | reverse complement strand
ACAGTTTAGAACATCTCCTGCCTCTCACAGTTGGGAGGCTCTGAACAATCACATGTGGCCGGAAAAACCTATTCAGGCAGGCTAGAGGCTTTCCAAAGGAGTTTGTAGGTTAAACACTGTCACACCCAGGAATTATAACTGGAACTGTAAGCTAACTCTTTTTTCAGAGAGAGGTAGTGGGGGAGAGCCCCCCGTAAAGTCAGAGGTTGAGGTGAAAGCACAAGCAGAAAGTAGGCAGACTCTGTTTTGGGGGTATATGCTCGAGAATTTCCAGGGGGACTCCTGAAGCTCCATCCCGCCTTTGCGTATGCCGAGCCTCCTTCCTCATTGACCTTTGTCATGGGCGGAGTTCCTCACTGGCTCCCAGCAGTGATAGAATTCCAGTTGAGCTATTCCAGATCCTGAAAGATGATGCTGTGGAAAGTGCTGCACTCAATATGCAATATGCAATATGCACTCAATATGCAATATGCCGGCTCACGGCACTAGGGGAATCTGGCCTCGAGACGTGTTGAAGAAGGTCTCTCGAGGT
>NW_011401650.1:0-550 GCF_000754665.1 Bison bison bison | reverse complement strand
AAGGGGCTCAGAGGAAGTGGTGCCGGAAAACCTCGGTGTTCCGTCTCGAGGGAGACTGGGATGTCGGGGCACTTTGTGGGTCGCATCAAGGGTGCCAAGTACCGTTTCGACCTCCAATACCTAACGTGGGACTTCTCCTGGAGACACTGTAGCGGGAAAGGGCTTCATCTTGCGATGACGGGGGAACCTACGTGGATTTTCTCGAGTTTCGGCAGGATTCTCGAGTTACGACGTGGAATTTAGGATGCCTCTTGTGTTGGCCCAGGGAAGTCCAATCTTCCATTCGAGTTGCGAAGGAAAGCTGGGGATTGCTCTCGAGTGACTGCAGGGCCAATAGACCTCATCTAGGCTTGTGTCCAGAAGCCAGTGTTCCTCTCCAGGGGCGAAAGTGAACTCGGGGTTGCATTCCAGACGCACGCGGGGAGACAGGCATCCATCTCGAGTGGAAGCAAAGAACCCCGCTCTGCTCTCGAGTCGCGACGGGTATCTCTTGGAGCTCACTGGGTGGACTAAAGGGAGTCAAGCCTCCTGAGGCGTTTGGAGAGAGGTC
>NW_011401649.1:0-821 GCF_000754665.1 Bison bison bison | reverse complement strand
TTAGGTTGCTTCTGTGTCTTGAAAGTGGAATAATACTGCTATGAACATTGGGGTGCATGTATATTTTCGAGTAGAATTTTTGTATTTTCCAGATATATACCCAGGAGTGAGATTGCTGAGTCATATGGTAGTTCTCTTTTTAGTTTTTTTTTAGAAACCTCTGAAGTGTTTCCTACAGTATGAATGGATGCACTAAGTGAGAAGTTAAAAGACTTTTAACTAAAGAGCCAAAAACCAAAATAGAGATGAAGAGCACACTAACTGAAGTAAAAATAACATTCGAAGGAATCAACAGTAGATTGAATGGTACAGGGCAACAGATCAGTGAGCCAGAAGACAGAGGAGGGTGAATCACTGCCGCTGAAATAAATACTCATTTTTATTTGCTTGCAAGTTCTCTTTTTCTACAGAACTAGAACACCAGTTCAACCAAGTTCTTTGCCTTTTATCACATGGTTATCTTTTCTTAGTTTCCAGTAACATGTTCTTCATTTCCATCTGAGGCTTCACCAGGATGACCTTGAATTCCATATTTCTACTAACATTCTGTTCATAATTATTTGTTTATTCTCTAAGAAGATAGACTGCCTCTCAAGCTCTCCTCTTTTCTTTCTGAATCCTTACTAGAATTACCTCTAACATCTATAGTTCTACCAATATTGTTCTCACAGTAACTCAGGCTTTTATTAGCATGTATCTCAAAAACTCCTCCAAGCCTCTGCTCACTACCCAGTTTGCAAAGCCCCTTCCACATTTTTAGGTATTGATACAGCAGCAGGCTATTTCTTGGTACCAGAATCAGAAAGGAAAAGGAATGATCT
>NW_011401648.1:0-760 GCF_000754665.1 Bison bison bison | reverse complement strand
TTCAAAGAAAGATCGTTTGACTTCCATAGCAAAGGTGGAGACCTTCCAATGTTGAGTCCAATACTTATACCTTGACCATTTCAGGCAAGTCTTGTGGTTCCTTCTGGAGGTGTGTGGCTCTTGCAGAAATGTGAAGATCTTCCATCGTCCTCAGACTTTGGTGTCATTTGCAATCATCCAGAAAGCTTCCAGGTCAGGTTCCAGACCACCAGCACACACAGTCAGTAGCCAACGGAGTGGATTCCAGGAATACGCATTGTTCACCGGCATTACCGTTGATATTGTTGCTGCACACTCAATGCAGTGGGCAGGGCCTGGATTGTCCACTGGGTCTCATGTGGAATGGAAAGAACGGGCTCCCCCCCACCACACACACCCCACTCCCACTGTTGACAGCCTTGTGATGAGAAACGGTCCCCGAAACAAGAATCAGACAAACCAGAGAAGCCCAGATGATAGTCCTTGAGATGAAGGAACTAAGCAGCTGGTTGAGATGGCACCAAGGGGAAAGGTTGCTCTTTTTGTCTGCCCCTCTACTCCTTTCTTCCTGGACACCTTAGGGCTTCGTCAAGGAGATTTGAAATAAAGTGCACAAAAGTCATATGTGTTGAATCAAGATTTTGCATTTAACCATCTCTCAAAACGGAAGAGAGCTTCACCTGCACATGTTTCTTTCAAAAACGTCCATTGCTTTTCAATTCTGGGGTTTCTCTCTTGCCTTGTTCACTTAGCCTTAATAGTAAAAATCAACGAAAACTAC
>NW_011401647.1:0-655 GCF_000754665.1 Bison bison bison | reverse complement strand
ATACATTTTAATTTAGTTATTATAATACATCAAAAGCATGTCTGAAATTTGTGAAAATTTTACCAGACCTACTCCCACAATTTATATTTTAGGATAACAGGATTAGAAGTTAACAATAGAAAGATCCTACCAGACCCACTCCCATAATATAGCTCCTAAAATATAAGGATTCGTCAGAAGGTTTTCAGGGAGGAGAAACTGTCCTCAAGCATGATACACTGTTGCTATATAATTCTAATTACAGAGTTTAAACTGAATTGTTTGCTGTGTAATCATCATTTCAAGGTTTAAGAAAAACAAACAAAACATTTTCTGTGACTAAGACTAATGAATATAGAGAAAACAAACAAGCAAGCAATTCTCCTCCTTGAGAATTCCAGAATCCTATCTCCTCCTCAAGAATCCAGATATTTTTCTCTTCTTTGGGTAGGCCAGACTTCTTATCAATCTGCATAGGAATTGACTCTCTCTCCCCAACACAAGTTCAGTTCAGTTTCTCAGTCATGTCCAACTATTTGTAACCCCAAGGACTGTGACACACCAGACTCCTCTGTTCATCACGAACTTCCATAGCTTGCTCAAACTCATCTCCATTGAGTTAGTGATGGACTCAATCTCATCCTGTCTTCTGCTTCTCCTCCTGCCTTCAATCTTT
>NW_011401646.1:0-770 GCF_000754665.1 Bison bison bison | reverse complement strand
TTGTTGTCCTCTTTCTCTTGATAAGTCTGTATCATGATTTGTCTATTTTACTTCTCCTCTCCAAGAGACCCTTTTTAGTGATACTGATTTTGGCTATTTTTTTTTATCATTTTCTTTTTTTTAATTTCTGCTTTGATTTTTATCTATTTTTTCCCCTTCTATTCACTTTGTGAAATTTTGCCTGATTTTTCTTCTTTCTCTAAATGCTTTAGATTGTAGGTTATGTTGATTACTTGAGATGTGCAGAATTTATCAACTTCACTCTTTTACTGCTTTAGCATGCTCCATAACT
This sequence comes from Bison bison bison, assembly GCF_000754665.1. NCBI lineage: Eukaryota > Metazoa > Chordata > Mammalia > Artiodactyla > Bovidae > Bison > Bison bison. The sequence goes on along the minus strand of NW_011401646.1, from coordinate 478 downwards.
TTTGGATAATCATGTTTTTAATATTATTTTCTTCTAAGTATTTTTCTTTCATTTTCTCTCACATTTCATGAGTGATCTCTTGGCCATGTACAGTTGTATTTATTCATCTACATGGATTCATGTTTCTCACAGTCCTCACCTGACAAATTCTGCTATGTAAATCATAACGTTGTGTTAAAAAAAAAAAGATTAATACCATTACCACTATCTCAAATTTATCAAGGCTTGATTTGAGATCCATTTTGTGATATATCTTGAAGATATTTTATTTTCACTTTAGAAAAAATGTGTATTCTGCTCTGCTTCAGTGAAATGTACTATACGTATCAATTAACTTTGTCTGGTCTCGTGTGCCTTTGAACACTTGTGTTTCATTTTAAACTTTATTTCTAAATTGGAGGATAGTTTCTTTCCAGTGTTGTGTTGGCTTCTGCTGTACAACAGTGTGTATTAGCATATAGGAGGCCAAAGTCTTTTT
>NW_011401645.1:0-638 GCF_000754665.1 Bison bison bison | reverse complement strand
CCAGACGTGGCCTCCGTGGGTGGTTCCCACATTCCGAAGGACCCCCGATTTCCCGGTCCCCTCTTGTACGAAACCGATGCTCGGACACCTCTTCGAACTCCACCCTGTGAATGAAGTCAACACGAAGGGGTAGTGACTCGCCCGTGCATCGTCGGGAAAAAACCCCCAGGTTCCAAATACAGCTCGACAAGTGGCCTGTCTCCCCGGGAACACCTCGAGAGGCAAGCGGAGTTCCATGCCTCAACACAAGACGAGGCCTGACTCTCCTTTCCCAAGTCTGCAGGGACCCTGGGATCGGAGTCTGAAATCCGAGGAACCCTAGGTTCCTGCCTCAACTGGAGATGAGGCCCTCTTCCAATGCACCAAACCCAGTGGAGTGCCGAGAGGCCCCTCCCACATCCAGATTCCCTGACTTCTCAGAGCCACCATGAGAAGCCCCCTGAGGTCACCTACACAAGTCGAGGGACCCCAGGGTGTCCTGCCTAAACCCGAGAAAGACCTCGAGAGACCTTCTTCAACACGTCTCGAGCCCAGATTCCCCTACCATGACTCGAGAGCAATGACGCGCTCCCCCTCGCCACTCGCATGGAGACCCGACTTCCCTGGCGCCCCACGAGAGGCTCACTGACCTCGCCGTC
>NW_011401644.1:0-582 GCF_000754665.1 Bison bison bison | reverse complement strand
TTTGGAATTTTGCAAAATTCAATAGATTTATACAAAAAATAGACTGAGTTTGAACTGATACAGCTAAATCACCCGTGTGTAGTTAAATTTTTACCAGGGCGATAATACAACAGAAAGAAAAAATTAAATCAATCCATCTTGGTACTTGTTAGCAGCTATGAACAAAAATATATTGATGTAGTAATAACTACAGACAGGTTATTAAAATTATCTTAGAAACCAAATAACATATGGTGTTTCCTTGTCCCCTATTAATGTTCGATTGTATGAAAATAGCAACAGTGCAGGTATGATTTAGAGTTGACCCCTACTACACTTGACCCATAATAATACACACTAGGTGTGCAAATAGCAAGTAGAGTGCTACCCTCTAAAAGGTGCACACTTGGAACTGATTTCACTTTTGAGCAAGTGTTACTAGGCTCTTGCCTGTTTCCATGCTATAAGCTAGTAAGACTAGTAAGAGGGTGGCAACTTATGGGTACAGGTCTTAAGCAGTCCCAAAGTTTTCTCTTCCTAAAGTTGATTGATCTTGGTGGGGAATCAAACCTTGCAACTTTGGCCTTGAGAATACCATATGTC
>NW_011401643.1:0-639 GCF_000754665.1 Bison bison bison | reverse complement strand
ATCCTTATGGGAATACCCTTGTGTGTTATTTGTTGTTTTTCCCTTGCTGCTTTTCATATTTGTTCTTTTATGTTTGATCTTCATTAACTTGATTAGTATGTGTCTTGGGGTGGTTCGCCTTGGGTTTATCCTGTTTGGGACTCTCTGGGTTTCTTGGACCTGTGTGACGATTTCCTTCCCCATTCTAGGGAAGTTTTCAACTATTATCTCCTTGAGTATTTTCTCATGGCCTTTTTGTCTTCTTCTTCTGGGACACCTATGATTCGAATGTTGGGCGTTTCACATTGTCCCAGAGGTCTCTGAGGTTGTCCTAATTTCTTATAATTCTTTTCCTTGTTTCCTCTCTGCTTCATTTATTTCTACCATTCTATCTTCTACCTCACTTATCCTATCTTCTGCCTCTGTTATTCTACTGTTGGTTCCCTCCAGAGTGTTTTCGGTCTCATTTAGTGCAGTATTCATTATATATTGACTCTTTTTTATTTCATCTAGGTCCTTGTTAAACCTTTCCTGCATCATCTCAATCCTTGTCTCCAGGCTACTTATCTGTAACTCCATTTAGTTTTCAAAATTTTGGATCATTTTTACTGTCATTATTCTGAATTCTTTTTCAGGTAGACTCCCTATCTCCTCATTTTT
>NW_011401642.1:0-618 GCF_000754665.1 Bison bison bison | reverse complement strand
AACTTTGTGGGGGCGCATCAAGGGTGCCAAGTACCGTTTCGACCTCCAATTCCTAACGTGGGACTTCTCCTGAGACGCTGTAGCGGGAAAGGGCTTCATCTTGCGTTGACGGGGGGACCACGTGGTTTTTCTCGAGTTGCGGCGGGATTCTCGAGTTACGACGGGAAATTCGGGATGCCTCTTGTGTTGGCCCAGGGAAGTCCAATCTTCCATTCGAGTTGCGAAGGAAAGCTGGGGATTGCTCTCGAGTGACTGCAGGGCCAATAGACCTCATCTGGGCTTGTGTCCAGAAGCCAATGTTCCTCTCCAGGGGCGACGGGGATCTCAGGGTTGCATCCAAGACGCACCCGGGGAGACAGGCATTCATCTCGAGTGGAAGCAAAGAACCCCGCTCTGCTCTCGAGTCGCGACGGGTATCTCTTGGAGCTCCCTGGGTGGACTAAAGGGAGTCAAGCCTCCTGAGGCGTTTGGAGAGAGGTCGCGAGGTTGGCCTCTAGGCCATGCAGGAGACGAAGGCCCTCATCTCCGCGATGACGGGGGAGTCTCGGGGTGGTTCTCGAGCGGCGGCCCCAGGGTGCGGTTTCTCACGAGGTACGACGGCGAGGTCAGTGAGCCTCT
>NW_011401641.1:0-663 GCF_000754665.1 Bison bison bison | reverse complement strand
TGGTGCCGGAAAACCTCGGTGTTCCTCTCCAGGGAGACCGGGATGCCGGGGAATTTTGTGGGGGCGCATCAAGGGTGCCAAGTACCGTTTCGACCTCCAATTCCTCACGTGGGACTTCTCCTTAGACGCTGTAGCGGGAAAGGGCTTCATCTTGCGATGACGGGGGAACCACGTGGTTTTTCTCGAGTTGCGGCGGGATTCTCGAGTTACGACGGGGAATTCAGGATGCCCCTTGTGTTGGCCCAGGGAAGTCCAATCTTCCATTCGAGTTGCGGAGGAAAGCTGGGGATTGCTCTCGAGTGACTGCAGGGCCAATAGACCTCATCTAGGCTTGTGTCCAGAAGCCAATGTTCCTCTCCAGGGGCGACCGGGATCTCAGGGTTGCATTCCAGACGCACCCGGTGAGACAGGCTTTCATCTCGAGTGGAAGCAAAGAACCCCGCTCTGCTCTCGAGTCGCGACGGGTATCTCTTGGAGCTCACTGGGTGGACTAAAGGGAGTCAAGCCTCCTGAGGCGTTTGGAGAGAGGTCGCGAGATTGGCCTCTAGGCCATGCAGGAGACGAAGGCCCTCATCTCCGCCATGACGGGGGAGTCTCGGGGTGGTTCTCGAGCGGCGGCCCCAGGGTGCGGTTTCTCACGAGGTACGACGGCGAGGTCAGTGA
>NW_011401640.1:0-731 GCF_000754665.1 Bison bison bison | reverse complement strand
GCAGAGGAGTCGACCCTCCTGTCCAGATCAGGAGGGTAGAAGGCGCTCAGAGGAAGTGGTGCCGGAAAACTTCGGTGTTCCTCTCGAGGGAGACCGGGATGTCGGGGCACTTTGTGGGTCGCATCAAGGGTGACAAGTACCGTTTCGAACTCCAATTCCGAAAGTGGGACTTCTCCTGAGACGCTGTTACGGCACAGGGTTACGTCTTGCGATGACGGGGGAACCACGTGGTTTTTCTCGAGGTGTAACAGGATTGTCGAATTACGACGGGGAATTCAGGATGCCTCTTGTGTTGGCCCAGGGAAGTCCAATCTTCCATTCGAGTTGCGAAGGAAAGCTGGGGATTTCTCTCGAGTGACTGCAGGGCCAATAGACCTCATCTAGGCTTCTGTCCAGAAGCCAATGTTCCTCTCCAGGGGCGACAGGGATCTCAGGGTTGCATTCCAGACACACCCGGGGAGACAGGCATTCATGTCGAGTGCAATCAAAGAACCACGCTCTGCTCTCAAGTCGCGAAGGGTATCTCTTGGAGCTCACTGGGTGGACTAAAGGGAGTCAAGCCTCCTGAGGCTTTGGAGAGAGGTCGAGAGATTGGTCTCTAGGCCATACAGGAGACGAAGGCCCTCAACTCGCGATGATGGGGGAGTCTCGGTGTTGTTCGCAAGCGGCGGCCCCAGTGTGCGGTTTCTCCCTAGGTACGACGGCGAGGTCAGTGAGCCTCTCGTGGGGGG
>NW_011401639.1:0-624 GCF_000754665.1 Bison bison bison | reverse complement strand
GGTTGGATGGCATCATCAACTTGATAAACATGAGTTTGAGCAAGCTCCAGAAGTTGGGGATGGACAGGGAAGCCTGGCGTGCTGCAGTCCATGGGGTTACAAATAGTTGGACACCACTGAACTGAAATAAACTTGCCTTGGAAACAAACAGAGATAATCCTGTAATTTTTGAGATTGCACCCTAGTACTGCATTTTGGACTCTTTTGTTGACTATAAGGGCTACTCCATTTCGTCTAAGGGAGTCTAACCCACAGTAGTAGACATAATGGTCATCTGAATTAAATTTTCCCATTCCAGTCCATTTTAGTCCCTGATTCCTAAAATGCTGATATTCACTCTTGCCATCTCCTGTTTAACCCCTCCAATTTTATTTTGATTCACGGACCTAACATTCCAGGTTCCTATGCAATATTCTTCTTTGCAGCATCGGACTTAACTTCCATCACCAGTCACATCCACAACTGGGCATTTTTTTCACTTTGGATCGTCTCTTCACTCTTTCTGGAGTTATATCTCCACTCTTCCAGTAGCATATTGGGCACCTACCGACCTGGGGAGTTTATCTTTCAGTGTTGTATCTTTTTGCCTTTTCATACTGTTCATGGGGTTCTCAAGGCAAGAAT
>NW_011401638.1:0-522 GCF_000754665.1 Bison bison bison | reverse complement strand
CTTTCTGGCTAACTTCATTCTGTATAATAGGCTCCAGTTTCATCCACCCCCATTAGAACTGACTGAAATGTATTCCTTTAATGGCTGAGTAATACTCCATTATGTATATATCCCACAGCTTTCTTATCCATTCATCCACTAATGGACATCTAGGTTGCTTCCATGTCCTGGCTATTAGAAACAGTGCTGTGATGAACATCGGGGTACACATGTCTCTTTCAATTCTGGTTTCCTTGGTGTGTATGCACAGCAGTGGGATTGTTGGGTCTTATGGCAGTTCTATTTGAAGGTTTTTTTTTTAAAGAATCTAAACAGTGTTCTCCATAGTGGCTGTACTAGTTTGCATTCCCACCAACAGTGTAAGAGGGTTCCTTTTTCTCCACACCTTATCCAGCATTTATTGCTTGTAGACTTTTGGAGCACAACCAATCTGACTGGCATGAAAAGGTACCTCATTGTGGTTTTGATTTTCATTTCTCTGATAATGAGTGATGTTGAGCATCTTTTCATGTGTTTGTTAGC
>NW_011401637.1:0-911 GCF_000754665.1 Bison bison bison | reverse complement strand
GCTAGACACCATCATTGAAGTCCCCTGGTAGACTCGGAGGTCGTTCTCAGCCCTGTGCCCTGGCGACTGTGCAATCTATTGTTTTTCTTTTTTCCCCTTTGGTGAGCTGCGCAATCTTGACAGACCCAAGACACTTCAGATTCAGGTTCAGCCTGACTACACCCCCAGCAGTTGCCTCCAGAGGGGGCCACCGCGCGCGCATGCGCGGAACTCGGCCTAGCGGCCAATCCGATTGCAGGCGTCAACACCTGGCAACCAATCGTCCTTGGCAGTGGACACGCCGGCAGTTGAAGCGGAGTCCCAGGCCTGAGGAGGCGTTGTTCCCTCGGGCCTGCCTCCTCAGACTTAACCCAGGGACTGTTTAGGTGCAGGTGAGCTGCCGGCAGTTCTGGCATCGCCGCCCACGGGGACCGGTAAGGACTGGCGCCTGGTGCGGCCAAAGCGGTGCCGGAGTGCCCAGGGAAGGGTTTCTCAGATCCCCAATCTGGCGGGGCCTTGCTCGGCGGGACGGCCTCTGAGGGCCCAGGAGGGAGCTTGAGGCCGGGCCTACAGGCCCCAGGCCCCTTTCGCCATCTCCCCTCTCTAGTCTGGGTGGGAGCAGCTCTCCAGCAGCCTTCCTGTCCTAGGGGTGGGACGAGCCAGCTCGCGGAAAGGGCCTGTCATGCCCCCAGCCCCCCGCCCCTCCCAGGTCTCCTGTGGAACTTAATATATTTAAACACACACACATACACAAATCTTCACGCGGGTTTATGACTCGGGCCCAACCCGGTTCTGCAACCAGACACAGTCAGGCGGCACAGCAAAAAAAACAACAAAACAAAAAATCAATCTAGTAGGACCTCTCCACTGCCACGGCGCTTTGGCGTTTTCCGTTTGCTCTGCCTCTCCTCGGACTCCAGGGCTGCCCCTGT
>NW_011401636.1:0-569 GCF_000754665.1 Bison bison bison | reverse complement strand
CCAGCTGAGCTGCGTGATTCCTGCCTGGTCACGTGCTTGATTATTGCCAGTTGAGCAGCATGATTCGTCACTGCTGAGCTCCATGCTTATTGCCTGCTGATTGCGTGGTTCGTGTCTGCTCAGCTCTTTGAGTATTGCCTCCTGAGGTCCCTGTTCGGTCGCCACCTGCCGAGGAGCAGCCCCAACTGATCCAGGGTATTCGAAGGAGAGATGACCTAGGCGACTATTTATATGCTAATCAGAGATGTCAAGAATAATAGTATGAGGAGAGCTCAGTAGGAAAATTCGGTGGAGAAAAGAGACTGAGTAGCTTGGTTTACGCGGAAGACCAATCAAACTTCAAGACAAGAAGTTTGCACCACTTACGTAGGCCGCAGGCGCCCTCTCGAATAGCGAAAGGTGCCTCACCCTAGACACCTTCTCGAGTGGGTCTTAGCATCCCAGGCATAATTAGTAAGCGTGGTGGGTTCCGCGCTCCAGATGGAGACTCAGCTGGAAGTTAAGGGAAGAATGACAAGGAACTTTAGGAATTGGAGCTGTAAGTTAACTCTTTGACTAGAGAGAGCGAG
>NW_011401635.1:0-660 GCF_000754665.1 Bison bison bison | reverse complement strand
TCTTTATCCACTCACATGTTTAAGTGCCTTAAGGTCGTTTGCATGTCTTTGCTACTGTACGTTGTGCTACTATAAACACTGTTGTGCATATCACTTTTCTGATGGGAGTTTTCATCTTAATGGATATATGCCCAGTAGTGTTATTGTTGGATCATATAGTAACTGTATTTTTAGAGTATTAAAAAACTCTATACGAGGGAAGGAGATAATGGGCAGGTGGTTCAAAAGGAAGGAATATATGTATACATATGGCTGATTTATGTTGAGGTTTGAAAGAAAGCAACAAAATTCTGAAAAGCAATTACCCTTAAGAAAAAAAAATATTATTATTATAAAAGACCTGCTTACTGTTTTCAATAGTGGCTGCATCAGTTTCTTGATTTTCATGTATAGTAGTGGTAGTGAAAGTCACTCAGTCATGTCTGACTCTTTGCGACCACATGGATTATACAGCCCATGGCCAGAATACTGGAGTAGGTAGCCTTTTCCTTCTCCAGGGGATCTTCCCCATCCAGGGGTCGAAACCATGTCTCCTGCTTTGCAGGTGGATTCTTTACCAGCTGAGCCACAACGGAAGCCTGATTTTTCATGTATGCTGCTGCTGCTGCTAAGCCGCTTCATTGTGTCCGACTCTGTGAGACCCCAAGACGGCAGCCCACA
>NW_011401634.1:0-676 GCF_000754665.1 Bison bison bison | reverse complement strand
GATATAATGGGAAAGCCAACAGAATTAAAAATTTAATTCATGATGAGACACAGTGCCATATAATTGATTAAATGAGGAATGTATTGTATAATCTAATTCATCAAATCCTTCATAATTTGTCATTATCCAGTCACAATCTTATTATGGGAGAACTAGATAACTAACTTACTAAATGAGAATTTCAAGAAAGTCTCCTGGATGATTTTAGTCTTTTTTTCACCTAGCACAATTCTTGACACATAGTAATTGATAACTGGTTAATAACTTTTCCCACATCCAACATCAGATCAGATCAGATCAGTCGCTCAGTCGTGTCTGACTCTTTGCGACCCCATGAATCACAGCACTCCAGGCCTCCCTGTGCATCACCAACTCCCGGAGTTCACTCAGACTCACGTCCATCGAGTCAGTGATGCCATTCAGCCATCTCATCCTCTGTCGTCCCCTTCTCCTCTTGCCCCCAATCCCTCCCAGCATCAGAGTCTTTTCCAATGAGTCAACTCTTCGCATGAGGTGGCCAAAGTACTGGAGTTTCAGCTTTAGCATCATTCCTTCCAAAGAAATCCCAGGGCTGATCTCCTTTAGATGGACTGGTTGGATCTCTTGCAGTCCAGGGGACTCTCAAGAGTCTTCTCCAACACCACAGTTCAGAAGCATCAATTCTTCGGTGCTCAGC
>NW_011401633.1:0-628 GCF_000754665.1 Bison bison bison | reverse complement strand
GAGTAGAGGGAACCTTTTTAAATTGTTGATGGTAATGCAAACTGGCACAACCATTATAGAGTACTTTGTGGAAACTCCTTAGAAAGTTGAAAATAGAAGTGCCATATGACCCAGCAATCCCACTCTTGGGCATGAACCTCAAGGAAACTAGAATTGAAAGAAACACAGTATTCTAGTGTTTACTGAAGCACTGTTTACAATAGCTAGGACATGGAAGTGACCATGAGGTCCATCAGCAGATGAATGATTAAGGACATTTTGCTACATATGCATATGAAATATTACTCAATAATAAGAAGTCATGCATTCGAGTCAGTTCTAATGAGGTGGAAGCATGTGAAACCTATTACACAAAGTGAAGGAACTAAGAAAGAGAAAGACAAAGCTGTATATTAATTCATATATGTGGAATTTATAAAGATGGCCTATACGCAGGCCAGGAGAAGAGACAAATATCTAAAGAACAGACTTTTGGACTCAGTGAGAGAAGGTGAAGGTGAAGATTTGAGAAAATAGCATTTAAATGTGTACAGTGTTATATGTAAAAAATAGATGACCAGTGTGAGGTTTTATAACATGGGTGCTATATAATACCCATGTCACAACTTCTGAACTTGCAATCTAATAC
>NW_011401632.1:0-734 GCF_000754665.1 Bison bison bison | reverse complement strand
GGAGTCCCGAGAGGCCCCTCCCACCTCCAGTTTCCCTGACTTCTCAGAGCCACCATGAGAAGCCCCCTGAGGTCACCTGCACAAATCGAGGGAAGCCAGGGTTTCCCGCCTCAACCAGAGAAAGACCTCGAGAGACCTTCTTCAACACGTCTCGAGGCCAGATTCCCCTACCATGACTCGAGAGTAATGACGCGCTCCCCCTGCCACTCGCATGGAGACCCGACTTCCCTGGCGCCCCACGAGAGGCTCACTGACCTCGCCGTCGTACCTCGTGAGAAACCGCACCCTGGGGCCGCCGCTCGAGAACCACCCCGAGACTCCCCCGTCATCGCGGAGATGAGGGCCTTCGTCTCCTGCATGGCCTCGAGGCCAGCCTCGCCGACCTCTCTCCAAACGCCTCAGGAGGCTTGACTCCCTTTAGTCCACCCAGTGAGCTCCAAGAGATACCCGTCGCGACTCGAGAGCAGAGCGGGGTTCTTTGCTTCCACTCGAGATGAATGCCTGTCTCCCCGGGTGCGTCTGGAATGCAACCCCGAGATCCCGGTCGCCCCTGGAGAGGAACATTGGCTTCTGGACACAAGCCCAGATGAGGTCTATTGGCCCTGCAGTCAGTCGAGAGCAATCCCCAGCTTGCCTTCGCAACTCGAATGGAAGATTGGACGTCCCTGGGCCAACACAAGAGGCATCCCGAATTCCCCGTCGTAACTCGAGAATCCCGCCGCAACTCGAGAAAA
>NW_011401631.1:0-685 GCF_000754665.1 Bison bison bison | reverse complement strand
ACTGGAAGAGGGCCTCATCTCCAGCTGGGGCAGGAACCGTCAGGGTTCCTCTGATTTCAGACTCCGATCGCAGGGTCCCTGCAGACTGGGGACAGGAGAGTCAGGCCTCGTCTTGGGTTGAGGCATGGAACTCCTCTTGCCTCTCGAGGTGTCCCCGGGGAGAGAGGCCACTTGTCGAGCTGTATTTGGAACCTGGAGATTTTTCCGGACGATGCACGGGCGAGTCACTGCCCCTTCGTGTTGACTTCATTCACAGGGTGGAGTTCGGAGAGGTGTCCGGGCATCGGGTTCTTATCAAGAGGGGACTGGGAAATCGGGGTGCTTCCCAACGTGGAAGCACCCACGAGGCCACGTCTGGAATGTCGTCGTGAGACCGGCCTCATCCTGAGGTGCGACCGGAAGGTCGGGAACCCCTTCCAGGCAAAGCAGGGGAGTCGACCCTCCTGTGGAGATCAGGAGGTTAGAAGGGGCTCAGAGGAAGTGGTGCCGGAAAACCTCGGTGTCCCTCTCCAGGGAGACCGGGATGCCGGGGAACTTTGTGGGGGCGCATCAAGGGTGCCAAGTACCGATTCGACCTCCAGTTCCTCACGTGGGACTTCTCCTGAGGCGCTGTAGCGGGAAAGGGCTTCATCTTGCGATGACGGGGGAACCACGTGGTTTTTCTCGAGTTGCGGCGGGATTCTCG
>NW_011401630.1:0-581 GCF_000754665.1 Bison bison bison | reverse complement strand
GCAATAAATATGGAGCTGAGCAAGCAGGAATCACGCAGCTCAGCAGGCAATAATCAAGAAGCTGAGCAGGCAGGAATCACGCAGCTTAGCAGGCAATAATCATGGAGCTGAGCAGACTGAATGGAGTGGCTAAGCAGACTCTAATCACGTCACTCAGCCGGCTCCTAACCCGGTCTTGAGCAGGCACTAATCACGCAGCTGAGCAGGGACTAATCACACAGCTGATCAGGCACGAGTCACGCAGCTGAGCAGGGATTAAGCATGCAGCTGAGCAAGCGCTAATCCCTTGATTCAGCAGACCGTGATCACGTGGCTGAGCATGCACTGATCACGTGACTGAGCATGCACTGATCACGTGACTGAGAGGCACTGATCACGTGACTGAGAGGCGCTGATCACGTGACTGAGGGGCGCTGATCACGTGACTGGGAGGCGCTGATCACGTGGCTATCATGCACTGATCACGTGCTTCAGGAGGCAATAATCAAAGAGCTGAGCAGGCACTAATCACTTGGCTAAGAGGGCACTATTCACGGAGAGGAGCAGGAAATCGTCAAGGAGCTGAGCAACTGTAATGAAGT
>NW_011401629.1:0-880 GCF_000754665.1 Bison bison bison | reverse complement strand
GCTGCCATGAAAGGGCAGCAGGGTGCCCTCCTCCCTTGTTTTCTGCCTGGGCGGCCACCGGGTTTTGAAACCCATGCACCCTACTAAGTTTCTAGGGTGCAATTCGTGGACCCTTCCCTTTCCCATCCCAGCAGGTGGTCAAGGGCCCGCTGGCCTCCAAAGTGCCAGAAGCAGGGCTGGGCCAGCCGGCCAGAGATCAGGGTTCTGGCCCTTGGACTTGCAGCGGACACTAGGCTGCTTGGGAAAACCGCGCGGCTCTGACCTTTCAGCAAAGGGGTGGAGCGGTAAAGGCCTTGAGCCCAAAGGCGAGGCCTTTCTGCGACCGCCAGGTTGTGCCAACAGAGGCGGACTACGTGGTCCCTGCTCCACGCAGTCCCAGTTCCCTGACCTGTGGTCCGCACCCCTCCGCCGCGCCCACTGGATGCCGATCCTTGGGGACCCAGGAGCGCACGCAGTGGGCGTTCCCAGCCGCCACGGCGACCCCCGAGAGGACAACGGGGAAGCCCTCCCCCACCCCCGCCAGGAGCCGACCCCCGCCCCGCGCCGCCCCGCCCCTGCCATGCTCCCGGTGCCTTCCCAGCCGCAGTGGGGATCCCCGGAGCACAACTGGGACCGCCCCCCATCCCCGCCGCGACCCGGTTCCCGACCCGCGCCGCCCGGCTTCGCCCCGCCCCGGGCGCGCTCCCGGTGCGCTGCCCACCTTCACCACGGGCTCCCGGTGAGCCCCGCCCCCACGCCCGGTTCCAGGAGAGCCTCTGGGACCTCGCTCCCGCCGCCCGGTGAAACGGGAGGACAATCCATCCAGCCCACAGAGGCAATCCAAGCTGTCTAGAATTCAGGGATCCAACGAGGACTACGGAAAGGAAAGATGACCTGACCT
>NW_011401628.1:0-578 GCF_000754665.1 Bison bison bison | reverse complement strand
GCTCCTGGGTCCCCAAGGATCGGAATCCTAGGGCGCGGTGGAAAGGGGGGACCACAGGTCAGGGAACTGGGACTGCGTGGAGCAGGGAACCACGTAGTCCGCCCTCTGTTGGCACAACCTGGCGGTCGCAGAAAGGCCTCGCCTTTGGGCTCAAGGCCTTTACCGCTCCACCCCTTTGCTGAAAGTTCAGAGCCGCGCGCGCGGTTTTCCCAAGCAGCCGAGTGTCCGCTGCAAGTCCAAGGGCCAGAACCCTGAACTCTGGCCGGCTGGCCCAGCCCTGCTTCTGGCACTTTGGAGGCCAGCGGGCCCTTGACCACCTGCTGGGATGGGAAAGGGAAGGGTCCACGACTTGCACCCTAGAAACTTAGTAGGGTGCATGGGTTTCAAAACCCGGTGGCCGCTCCGGCAGAAAACAAGGGAGGAGGGCACCCTGCTGCCCTTTCACGGCAGCATCTGTGGCTGTCCTGCTGAGGGGGCCTTTCCATGGGGACCGTGTGCAGTACAAGTTTGGTGTTTTGGAACCGAATAATTGGAACGTGTAAAAATTTTAAATGATGTGGTGGTTTGATTCAAACAAA
>NW_011401627.1:0-571 GCF_000754665.1 Bison bison bison | reverse complement strand
ACAGAAAAGCTGCTCAGCATCACTCATCATAAAAGAAGTGCAAATCAAAACCACATTGAGGTATCATTTCACACTGGTCAGATTGGCCATGATTAAAATGTCTACAATGTAATTGCTGCAGAGGCTGTGGAGTAGAGGGTAACCTTTTTAAATTGTTGATGGGAATGCAAACTGGCACAACCTTTATAGAGTACTTTGTAGGAAACTCCTTAGAAAGTTGAAAATAGAAGTGCCATATGACCCAGCAATCCCACTCTTGGGCATGAACCTCAAGGAAACTAGAATTGAAAGAAACACAGTATTCTAGTGTTTACTGAAGCACTGTTTACAATAGCTAGGACATGGAAGTGACCAAGAGGTCCATCAGCAGATGAATGATTAAGGACATTTTGCTACATATGCATATGAAATATTACTCAATAATAAGAAGTCATGCATTCGAGTCAGTTCTAATGAGGTGGAAGAGTGTGAAACCTATTACACAAAGTGAAGGAACTAAGAAAGAGAAAGACAAAGCTGTATATTAATTCATATATGTGGAATTTATAAAGATGGCCTATACGCAGGCCAG
>NW_011401626.1:0-613 GCF_000754665.1 Bison bison bison | reverse complement strand
TGTGGGAGAGAACAGAATCAAAGCCTCGGTACTGTGGCTGTGGGTCAAGGTTTGGAGGAGACACATGCTCCCTGCCTTGTGACACAACAGAGTTGACTTAGAGAGATGAGGATGACAGGTGAGTTTGGAGGGCTCCTAAGGGCCATTAAAAATGATGCATTTTCCCCCCATCAAATCATCTGAGTTGCCCCCCCATTCTAACCTACAGGTATCAGGATTGCGCTTTGTGATGTCAATTCTCAGCCAGGGCCACCATTGGCTGGGGAAGTGAGTTGTTGATCTCATAAAGCATAATGCTGTGGACCCTAGGGAGGGGTATATAGAGGTGTGCTCAGGGGCTCTGGAGCAGACCACTGGGAGTCTTCAAAATGACTAAAGAGACTCAGAAGCCACAAGGCTCTAGAGCACTTATGGAACAGCCGACTACAGGCAACCAGGAGGAAAAGATGAAGACCTCCTGTCAACTGAGGTCCACAAAAGTGTCAAGGTGAGTTTAACCCATCCAAGCTCCTCTTGCCCATTGACACCACCCCATGAGACCCCCCTGCCCTCTACTGGCCTGGCACATAGCTCTCCTCTGGTCACACTTTTCCTGAAACTATCGTTCCTATCC
>NW_011401625.1:0-716 GCF_000754665.1 Bison bison bison | reverse complement strand
AGAAGTTAAATAAGCAGGATTATTTTGCTTAGACATGATTTAAAATTATTTGGGGTATATTCCTAGGAGTGGAATTCTGGATCACGTGGCAGTTTTATGTTTAACTGCTTGAATAGTCACCAGACTGTTCTCCATAGTGGTTGCCTCATTTTACATTCCTATCAGCAAATTTTTTTGTACCTAGTCCAGCAATCTTACTCTCTTATGTAGTCGATAGTTCATTTATATATAATGCAATTGGTGATGTACTTGGGTTAATATCTGCCATCTTATTATTCGATTTCAGTTTTTTCCAAACTGTTTTTCTTGTTCTGTCTCCTGTCTTGACTTCTTTTGTATTATTGTATTTCTCTCTCTGATTACCTAGTTAGTTGTGCATTCTTTTATTGCTTACCCCAGAAATTATGATATGTACTCTTGACTTACAGTATTCTAATACAAATAATAACTTGGATCACTCTCCCATTAGTGTTCCTCTGACTCCTGCTTTATCATTTTATTATTACACATAATTATTTTGTATTTTATATGTCTCTTCAGGCATTATTTTTTGTTTTTACAGAGAATATTCATTTCTGTTTTCCCACATCTTCCTATTTATTTAGGGGCTTCTAAGACGCTCAAAGCATTTTATGAAAGAGTTACACATTTCAAAGTTTGTTGATATTTCTAGAAAGCCATTCACATGTAACATATTTATTAAGAACATGGGGTTT
>NW_011401624.1:0-842 GCF_000754665.1 Bison bison bison | reverse complement strand
TGAGCTCCGGGCAGTACTTTGGTCCCAGGTTTGGAGCCCAATGCCCGGAACGCGGGAGAGAAGAGGCTGGCTGCCGGCGGGTGCTTGCAAGCCTGTTACTGGGAAGGAGCGAGTGAGCTTCCACACCGGCGGAGCTCCAGCTCTGCGCCCAGGCGCGATAGCACAGAGCCCCGGCCGAGAGGCTGCTCTGGCCTGGGCGAGCCTCGCCAAGCCCTGCCCAGCTTCTACCGTTCGCGCCCGGGAAGGAGCAGGCTGCGGGAGTGTGGGAGACGTGACTGGTGCCTGACTGGTGCCTCAGCTCAGCTCTCGCCTTCCCTCGGACCTAGGAGCCAGGCGTCCCTGCAGAGGGCTTAGGGGCTGGGGGTGTGCACACTGCCAAAGCCTCCCGCAGGGAGAGCTCTTCCGAGGAAGGAAGCGCCCCAGGCTGCATTCCCAAGCTGGTGCTTCCCCGCCCAGACTAAGCGCCGCACGGAGGGAATCAGGGTCCCGGTGCCCCTGGCTTGGGGAGGCGGCTCCACAGCCAGAGTGTTGCTCCGTTTGTGCCCAGAAAGCGCCTGCCAGACCGGGCCTTCCCTGGAGCTGTCCTCCCGCCTAGAGGCAGGTGGATGTGCTGTGCGGGCTTCCCCTGTGCGTTTGGGCTCCCTAGCACAGCCGCAGCGCAGGGGAACCAGCCCATGATCAGTGAGCTCCGGGCAGTACTTTGGTCCCAGGTTTGGAGCCCAATGCCCGGAACGCGGGAGAGAAGAGGCTGGCTGCCGGCGGGTGCTTGCAAGCCTGTTACTGGGAAGGACCGAGTGAGCTTCCACACCGGCGGAGCTCCAGCTCTGCGCCCAGGCGCGATA
>NW_011401623.1:0-793 GCF_000754665.1 Bison bison bison | reverse complement strand
TGTTGACTTCATTCACAGGGTGGAGTTCGGAGAGGTGTCCGGGCATCGGCTTCTTATCTAGAGGGGACCGGGAAATCGGGGTGCTTCGCAATGTGGAAGCCCCCGCGAGGCCACGTCTGGAATGTCGTCGTGAGACCGGCCTCATCCTGAGGTGCGACCGGAAGGTCGGGAACCCCTTCCAGACAAAGCAGGGGAGTCGACCCTCCTGTGGAGATCAGGAGGGTAGAAGGGGCTCAGAGGAAGTGGTGCCGGAAAACCTCGGTGTTCCTCTCCAGGGAGACCGGGATGCCGGGGAACTTTGTGGGGGCGCATCAAGGGTGCCAAGTACCGTTTCGACCTCCAATTCCTAACGTGGGACTTCTCCTGAGACGCTGTAGCGGGAAAGGGCTTCATCTTGCGATGACGGGGACCACGTGGTTTCCTCGAGTTGCGGCGGGATTCTCGAGTTACGACGGGGAATTCAGGATGCCTCTTGTGGTGGCCCAGGGAAGTCCAATCTTCCATTCGAGTTGCGAAGGAAAGCTGGGGATTGCTCTCGAGGGAGTGCAGGGCCAATAGACCTCATCTAGGCTTGTGTCCAGAAGCCAATGTTCCTCTCCAGGGGCGACCGGGGTCTCGGGGTTGCATTCCAGACGCACCCGGGGAGACAGGCATTCATCTCGAGTGGAAGCAAAGAACCCCGCTCTGCTCTCGAGTCGCGACGGCTATCTCTTGGAGCTCACTGGGTGGACTAAAGGGAGTCAAGCCTCCTGAGGCGTTTGGAGAGAGGTCGCGAGGTTGGCCTCTAGGCCAT
>NW_011401622.1:0-578 GCF_000754665.1 Bison bison bison | reverse complement strand
TGGCTCTCAAGCCAGGTTCTATCCAGGGCATTGAGATAAGGTGGTCTAAATATAACATTTTATAACACCTATACATCAATTCTTATTTATTTATTATTTTTAATAAACGTGGTCTAAAGATGAGCGAGTGTAAAATTCTTTGTTAAGCCTCAGAAAGCTGGAAGGGGATGCTTCATGGCATTATTTAGGCAGGCCAATGCCCTCCAAAGAGTTCAGGGGTGTCACTCAGAGACATTTCAGTCACACAATAAGACTTGTACCAAGTTTCAGGGTGTTATCCCTCAGCTATCTCAGCAGAAAACCAAGACAGAATAGGCCTTATTATGAAGACATGTGTGATGGTGGCTTTGGAGTGGAGTGCTTTACCATGAAAACCAGTAAGATTATCAGGAGACACACCAAGTTTTTAAGATAACATATTTAAGTTCAGTTTGGACTGAAAGGACCAGCAATAGTACAAAATAAGAGAGCTCTGAACTTCTACCTTCGACAAGCAGGAAGCAGGCTAGGGAGACTGTTTCACTGTAACCATATACTACCCACCTTTCATGCAATGGAATCATGTCAGAGGGCAGAAT
>NW_011401621.1:0-775 GCF_000754665.1 Bison bison bison | reverse complement strand
TCCATGTGAGTGGCGAGGGGGAGCGCGTCATTGCTCTCGAGTCATGGAGGGGAATCTGGCCTCGAGACGTGTTGAAGAAGGTCTCTCGAGGTCTTTCTCGGGTTGAGGCAGGAAACCCTGGCTTCCCTCGACTTGTGCAGGTGACCTCAGGGGGCTTCTCATGGTGGCTCTGAGAAGTCAGGGAAACTGGAGGTGGGAGGGGCCTCTCGGGACTCCACGGGGTTTGGTGCATTGGAAGAGGGCCTCATCTCCAGCTGAGGCAGGAACCTCAGGGTTCCTCTGATTTCAGACTCCGATCGCAGGGTCCCTGCAGACTGGGGACAGGAGAGTCAGGCCTCGTCTTGGGTTGAGGCATGGAACTCCGCTTGCCTCTCGAGGTGTCCCCGGGGAGAGAGGCCATTTTTCGAACTGTATTTGGAACCTGGGGGTTTTTCCGGACGAGGCACAGGCGAGGCACTGCCCCTTCATGTTGACATCATTCACAGGGTGGAGTTCGGAGAGGTGTCCGGGCATCGGGTTCTTATCAAGAGGGGACCGGGAAATCGGGGTGCTTCGAAAAGTGGAAGCACCCACGAGGCCACGTCTGGAATGTCGTCGTGAGACCGGCCTCATCCTGAGGTGCGACCGGAAGGTCGGGAACCCCTTCCAGACCAAGCAGGGGAGTCGACCCTCCTGGGGAGATCAGGAGGGTAGAAGGGGCTCAGAGGAAGTGGTGCCGGAAAACCTCGGTGTTCCTCTCCAGGGAGACCGGGATGCCGGGGAACTTTGTGGGGGC
>NW_011401620.1:0-575 GCF_000754665.1 Bison bison bison | reverse complement strand
GCACTCAGTGTTACTGATAAGAAATTTAATACCAATCTGACTTTGTTCTAAAAGTTTACATTGCTGTGTGCAGTCTTTTTTATTTATTTAATCCACTGGAATGGACACTAAGTATTTTCTTTGATCTATAGATTTATGTACTTTACCATTGAGACAGTCAGTCCCTTTAATTATTATGGGCTTTCTCATGGCTCAGGCAGTAAAAGAATCTGCCTGCCATGCAGGAGACCTGGGTTCGATCCCTGGGTTGGTAAGATCCTTTGGTGAAGAGAATAGTTACCCACTCCAGTATTCTTGCCTGGAGAATTCCATGGACAGAGGAGCCTGGAGAGCTACAGTCCATGGGGTACAAAGAGTCAGACATGGCTGAGCAATGAACACATTCACTTTCCACTTGAATTCTTGCTTCGATTAATTTTTTTTTTCTTGGATTCCTCCTTCTGTGATTTGTATTATTCTAGGTTTGAACTTTTTGAATTTTATTTCTTTCTAAGTTCTCAATTTCTATATCTTGCTCATCTTCATCCACCTCAGCCCCATCTTTTCCATTTTACTATATTTTTATAGGCAAATCT
>NW_011401619.1:0-566 GCF_000754665.1 Bison bison bison | reverse complement strand
AGGGACTGCAAATCCTGACCAGGTAAGCAGTGACATGACACTACCCAGCACACACAAGTCAGGAGGAGGACAGTAGGTGTGAGAAACAGCCCCTGGTTGGGGGATGCAGACCACCTCAGATGCAAAACACCAGAGGGGACACGGAGCCATGAGTGTGTCTGATGGTATGGCAGGGCTGGAGGCATCAGTGTTGGCTGGGCAAGTGGAAGAACCCAGCATTGTTGGAAACTCCTGTTCCAGTGTGCTTCTTCTACCCAAGACTAGGACTGTTGCTATTGGATCTTCTGGCCCAGCATGTGGCCTGAATGGCTCCTTGACCTAAAGCAGATTATGAACCACCCTCAAGTTTCTCTCATGATCAGCAACCAAGATAAAGACTTTCTTAGCTACAAGATTGAAGGTCAGTGAGGGGGACTGAGGATGGGTGGGTATGGGACCTGGCGGGGAGTGGGAGGATCGTGTTAGCCATGTTCCTGCACTGTGAGACTTTGCAGAGGCATCGTGGAAGCTGTTAATGCCTACCTGGGTGACAAGCTGAGGCATCTAGCAGCTTGCACCTTTACCCT
>NW_011401618.1:0-556 GCF_000754665.1 Bison bison bison | reverse complement strand
TTATCAGTGCATGATCAGCCACGTGATCAGTGAATGATCATCCACATGATCAGTGCATGCGCAGTCAGTGATCAGTGCATGATACCCAGGTGATCAGTGCATGATCAGTCACATGATCAGTGCATGATCAGTCACGTGATCAGTGCATGATCAGTCATGTGAACAGTGCATGATCAGTCACCTGATCAGTGCATGATCATTACCTGATCAGGCATGATCAGTCACGTGACCAGTACAAGGCAGCTACGTGATCAGTGCATGATCAGCCACGTGAGCAGTGCATGATAGCCACGTGATCAGTGCCTGATCAGTCACATGATCAGTGCATGATCAGTCATGTGATCAGTGCATGATCATTTACGTGATCTGTGCATGATCAGTCACGTGACCAGTACATGGTAGCTACGTGATCATTGCATGATCAGACACGTGAGCAGTGCATGATAGCCACGTGATGTGTGCATGATCATTTACATGAGCCGAGTATGATCAGCCACGTGATGAGTGCATGAGAGCCACCTGATCAGTTCATGACCAGTCACGTGACAGGTGTGTG
>NW_011401617.1:0-674 GCF_000754665.1 Bison bison bison | reverse complement strand
TTCCTAGATGGTGGGAGCTAGGCAGGCAGTTATCTGCATTTGTTCAACCTGTGCCTCACTCTCACAGTCCTGGCCTCTGGGCAGGGCGGTGGATCTCCCAAGGAGGGTGGAGGTGGTGGGGACCGAACCCCCGGCTCCTCTTAGAAAATCTAAGATAGGGAACAAGTTTTTAGAGCCTGAGCCCAGGCTGGGGCGGAGTCAGTTGGGTGTGGGGCAGACTGTGAGATTTCGTGACTGTGCAGTTGGCGCTTCCCCAGACACTTGTCTGTCCTGCTCCCACTGTGGTGGGAAGGACTGTAAGGAGGCAGATGGATGGATTCCACAGCGACCGTAGAGAGCTGGCAAACCTCAGCCAGGAAGTCCCTGGAGTTCACAAGGGCTTCCAAAGATGGAGGAGGAGGGATTGGATAATAGGATGGATGGGCTAGGTTGGCAGATAGAACTCGAGAGTAGTGGCTTGGGCTTAGAGCAAGGCCACAAGGCCAGGCTTGAACCCCCCACCACCCAGGAAGTAACCATTGGCCAGGGCTTCCAGGCTGCCCTCAACCAGGAAGTCAATGCCACCTTTCAGCAGGTGTGGGTAGAGGAGGGGCAAGCAGATCAAGACTCAGAAGCAAGTTTTGCTTCCTTGGTTGACAAGGTGAGGATGGTGTGTATGTGTGCTTCCAGAACTG
>NW_011401615.1:0-608 GCF_000754665.1 Bison bison bison | reverse complement strand
CTGCCAGCACCTTGATCTTGGACTTAACAGCCTTCAAAACTGTAGGAAAACAAATGGTTTTTAGCCATCTAGTCTATGGCATTACATTATGGCAACCTGAGTAGACTAAGATAGGATTTTAAAAAGACTTAAAGTCATTTTAAGACTGCTCAACACTTTTCAGTTTTATCTGGAATGAATTCATCTCCTGACTGGTTATTTATTTATTTTTTTTTTACTGTCTTCACGTCTTATATTTTATTTCAGTTTGATGGCTCACCTTGAAAACAAATTTTAAAAGCTGCTCCTCTGCCCTTGCCATTCTCATTTAATCTTTTTCAGCTGTCCCGATCTAACCCCCTAAAACTACTAAAGAAAGATTTTTATATCAGTAGCACAGAGCTTCATCAGCATGAATATTGGGAATATCAGAGTCAGCCCCAGTACTTCAAGGCTAATTCAGTTCCTGCCTTATACATGGTTCCCTAGGCAGTTTTTCGGTGTTATGGGCCTATTTTATTTATAACAGTTTAGGATTTTCTGGTCGATCATTAGTAGATCAGAGCTATATACTAGGTAGTTCCTGGATTACATACTCACTAGCTTGGAAGAACTGGAGGGCTGACACC
>NW_011401614.1:0-618 GCF_000754665.1 Bison bison bison | reverse complement strand
GAACCCTGTATCTTGCTGGGGAGAATGGAAGATGATGTGGCCACTGTGGAAAAAAATTCACACATTCCTCAAAAAGTTAAAATTGACCTATGAGCTGGCAAAACTGTTAGGGGAAGCACACTAATTGAAACTGCCCACCCTGGCCAGGCACCATAGTAACCATTTGCATGAGTTGTTTATGACAGGAGATCCTGATAAGGAATACGAAACTAATAAGCCACCACCAACAGGAAGAGTTCGGGAAATGTTAAAAGGAGACACTGTGTGTCCATCCACTTCCCAGAATCCCTCTCGCTAGCATCCATCTTGGCTGAGCGATGCGTGCACCACCAGGAAAGACTCTGAATTAGAATGATTGGCCAAAGACCACCCGGAAACTAATCCCATCACCATAAACCCCAAGACTGCGAGCCATGCGGCAGAGGAGTTCTCCTGGGTTCCCTTACCCTACTGCTCTCCACCCGGGTGCCCTTTCCCAATAAAATCTCTTGATTTGTCAGCACATGTGTCTCCTTGGACAATTCATTTCTGAGTGTTAGACAAGAGCCCAGCTTCGGGCCCTGGAAGGGGTCCTCCTTCCTGAAACAAAACTACTCTAGGTCTAAACCCAAAAGAATT
>NW_011401613.1:0-633 GCF_000754665.1 Bison bison bison | reverse complement strand
AAGTGAAGAATGACAAGGAACTTTATGAATTCGAGCTGTAAGTTCACTCTTTGAGAGTGAGAGTGAGATGGTGATGGGGGCAGCCACCAGTGAAATCAGAGGTGAGAGCACAAAGGAAGAAAGTAGGCAGACTCTGTTTTTTGGGGGGGTAGATGCTCGAGAAAATCCGGGTGGACTCCTGAGGCTCGATCCCGCATTTGCGTATGCAGAGCCTCCTTCCTCATGACCTTTGTCCAGAGTGGAATACCTCACCAGGTCCCGGCACATGATCAGGGCATGCTCAGTCACGATATCAGTGCATGATCAGCCACGTGGTCACTGAGGGCACAGTCACGTGATCAGCGCCTCTCAGTCACGTGATCACCGTATGATAAACACGTGATCAGTGATCGACCAGCCACGTGAGCACTGCATGCACAGTCAGGTGGTCAGTTCCTGATCAGCCACGTGAACAGTGCGTGCACATTCCCATGATCAGCGCCTGTCAGTCACTGATCATTGCCTGATAAACACGTGATCAGTGCCCGATCAGCCACGTCATCAGTGCATGCGCAGTCACGTGATCAGTGCATGATAGCCACGTGATCAGTGCATGCTCAGTCACGTGATCTGGACTTGATCAGCCACGTGATC
>NW_011401612.1:0-538 GCF_000754665.1 Bison bison bison | reverse complement strand
TAGTTTGGCCTTTCAAATTTAAGTCTTTATTATTCATTCCGGATTTTTTGTATAGAGTCTTAAGTAGGGATCCAATTTCATTTTCTGAAAATATCGGCTATCCTAGTTGTCCCAGTAACTGTTTATTTAGTCTCCTTTCTCCCCCTGGTCATTAATAATACCACCTTAGTCATACAATGTTTCTATATTAACAGACCTGTTTCTGGGTTCTCTATTCTATTTAGTCGCTCAATTTGCTTATTCCTAAATCAATGTCATACTGTTTTTTAATATCATAGATTTAAAAAGTCTTGATATCTTTATGGGAAGTCTCTCCATCTTAACTCTTTTTCAGTTGTGCTGTAGCTATCCTTTGGTCATTTTCATCCCTATAATTTAGAGTCATCATGTCAATTATTTAAAAACCCTGTTGGTTAAAGATTGTTTGGGGAGTTTGTTGTAATGTTTTTGCTGTAAAAAGTGTTTCAAACTCTGCTGCAATGTTGCTGAAAAGCATGGTGCTTCTAACAGTTCAACAATCCATGGCTGCTCACTCCGG
>NW_011401611.1:0-545 GCF_000754665.1 Bison bison bison | reverse complement strand
GGCAGCGGAGAGAGAAAAAGGAGCTGCAGAAATGAATCCAAAGTTGCAGGAAGCCTATGCCTTTCTAAATGAGCTCGCTTTGGGTCTTGAGCAACGGCCCTGAAGGGAGAAAAGCATATGTGGCACTCTGCTGGCATCTTTTGGTGCTAGGACCCTGAACGCTAGAAGAGTGTCCAGTGAGAACGCATAGAAATTGGGGAGGACCTCGCTGGAGCGCAAAGTTGAGGCAAGGGTTTATTGTTGTCCGGGGAGGGGTTGTCCTCAGGCAGGGGTCTGGGGTCGGGAGACCCCTAAAGGGGAGAGGTTCGGTGGGCAGACATATGTTTCCACACGTGTGTTAGGATGTGAATGGTGAGCCCACGGAAGTCCTGTGCAGCCGGCATTTGTGTGCTGAACTTGGAAGCCCCGCAGTGAATCTCTAGCGGGCAAGGCTGGAACGGCCCAATCGCCCCGAATCACTTGCACTCCCGACGTCCCTTTGGTCCAGGGGGTCAGGTCGGAAGTGCGTGTGGGCCTCGTCAAGGGAATTCCCGAGAAAGTGTGGG
>NW_011401610.1:0-616 GCF_000754665.1 Bison bison bison | reverse complement strand
ATGCGAGTGGCGAGGGGGAGCGCGTCACTGCTCCCGAGCCATGGTAGGGGAATCTGGCCTCGAGACGTGTTGAACAAGGTCTCTCGAGGACTTTCCCGGGTTGAGGCAGGAAACCCTGGCTTCCCTCGACTTGTGCAGGTGACCTCAGGGGGCTTCTCATGGTGGCTCTGAGAAGTCAGGGAAACTGGTGGTGGGCGGGGCCTCTCGGGACTCCCCTCGGTTTGGTCATTGGAAGAGGGCCTCATCTCCAGTTGAGGCAGGAACCTCAGGGTTCCTCTGATTTCAGACTCCGATCGCAGGGTCCCTGCAGACTGGGGACAGGAGAGTCAGGCCTCGTGTTGGGTTGAGGCGTGGAACTCCGCTTGCCTCTCGAGGTGTCCCCGGGGAGAGAGGCCACTTGTCGAGCTGTATTTGGAACCTGGGGGTTTTTTCCGGACGATGCACGGGCGAGTCACTGCCCCTTCGTGTTGACTTCATTCACAGGGTGGAGTTCGGAGAGGTGTCCGGGCATCGGGTTCTTATCAAGAGGGGACCGGGAAATCGGGGTGCTTCGCAATGTGGAAGCACCCACGAGGCCACGTCTGGAATGTCGTCGTGAGACCGGCCTCATCCTGAG
>NW_011401609.1:0-694 GCF_000754665.1 Bison bison bison | reverse complement strand
TATGAATGACTCACATGTCTCTAGCTATATGCCAGGATACCCACATTTACAGCAATAACTGTGTGCCGATGCTGCTCTGGTGTACCATCTCTGGTCATTCCTGACTTGGAGGCCTCAGATGCTGCTCCTCCTCAGATGCAGGCCTGAAGGAGACACTCAAAGGTATGGCTGCAACGTGTACATATGTAGCCCTGCCCAAATCCTACTCGGCTGGGCCTTTGGAGCTTGCCAATTGCCCAGGACCACATTTCTTTCAGGGGCCTCCAGTGCCCTTCCTGTGTCCTCGCCCCTCCCCCTCCTCCTGCTCCTGCCCCATCTCCTCCTCCTCATGAGCAGCAGACCCAAAGGAGCAGCAGAAAGGATACAGTTTTGGCTCAGAAGCCAGGGATGCCCTGGATGATGGCACTCCCCCAAGCCAAGTGATGCTTCCTCCTCTGATGGTAGGCCCTGTGGTTTTGCTCACACTCAGAGCTCAGTTCCACCTGCAGGGCGGCCAGTGCCTTCAGGACATCTAGCACTTGGTGCTCACTCGGGCCTCCCGGCCTGTCCTGGCCTTGCTCCACCACCGTCTTCTCCTCCAGCTCTTGGGAGGACCACCGTTCCCGCTGCTCATCTGCCACAGCCTCCACCTCTTCCATGATGTCTTCTGCAAGCAGCTGGAACTTCCACCCAACACCTGCCACATCTCCGTCCA
>NW_011401608.1:0-563 GCF_000754665.1 Bison bison bison | reverse complement strand
GACACAAGACATAGTACAAAATAAACACATCACACACTAAAGTTAACAAAATAAAAAAAATTAAAAAGGGGAATACACAGGTACACTACTGTCTTCCTTATCTAAAGCAGACTTTACTAGCTTCTAACATATTTTCTAAACCTATAACTATTGTTACTACTAGCTTTATTTGTTTTAAATTTTTTAACCTCTTCTTAAGATTCAACCCAAGGGGCCCCCGGCATTCAAAATGGAGATGAAATAAGAACCCCAGGAAGAAGAAATTCCAATACGGGCCATGTCTGCTCCAAAGATCTCCAGAAAGCACCGCCTTCGACGGCATCACCCCGATGATCTCCTCACTTGGAGACAAATAAAAGCCCTACTAATCAAGCTGAAAATTTGGTCTCTCAACAGGGGTTGCCTCCGAGTCCTGAGTACATTCTCCTGGCAATGCTCAGTCTTTTGGCCTGTACCTCCCCCTGCTCAAGCTCAGACTAACACCCAACCCCCCTCTATTGCAGGTGGTCGAATGGACGGAGAGAGGACCAATCATTTCAACTAATGACTCTATACATATGCTT
>NW_011401607.1:0-942 GCF_000754665.1 Bison bison bison | reverse complement strand
ACCCCAACTCAGTGAAGCTCCCCCGCTAGAAGCGGAAGGCAAAGAAACCCAGCACGGGGGAAGGCCCATCGTGCTGGAAACCAGGACAGTGAAAAACGAACTCACCAGAAAGCTCATGCAGCCCAGTCAGATTCCAGAAGACCTCAGGTTAAGGTAATCGGTCCTCAATCCTATAGCTGGAGGGACGTTTACAATCTCCCGTTTATTGTTTCCTTGAACCTCCCGTGAACAGGCGGGCAGCAGGGGGCACAATTAGGGACTCTGGAGAGGCTACTCCTCAGCATTTCCCAAAGGTGCTATCTGCTGAGCCCCAGTAGCTGTTACACAAGTCAGTGGGGGTTTTTCTGTCTTTTCTCTGTGCCAAGGATCAGACCAGTGAAACTGGGGCACCGGTCAGATATTTAGCAAATTTTCCGGTGGGCTATGAAAGCGATTCCTTGGCACGTTTTTCCACTGCTTTTTCTCCTGTCCTTCAGCTCTCTCCTGGGACTCAAGGATGGCCAAACTAATGAAACTCAGGCTCTAATGTCTCATTGCAAAAATTCATTGAGAGACAAAATGATAAGAGGTGGATTTGTTAGGATCCAGAGAGAAGCCACTGTTGAGGGTGTGAACCATTGCTGAGAGCAAGGGCTGGGGCATGTAATTAGGCCTGGCTACGTTTTGTGAGGGGGTGGAATTCATATGCTAATGAGTGGGAGGATCATCCCAGCCTTTGGGGAACTACCCACTCCTCCCTCTATTGACCGTGCCTTGGAGCTGTCCTGCCACCTCTGGGTGTGTCTGTTGGCTTATAGATTGGGGATTAAGGTTTACTTGAATTTGACTTGTCATCTTTTGGACCTAATTGATTTTAATTGGTTTACATTATACCCTTGTGTTTTGTCATTCTTTCAAAGGTTGTGCTCTGCCCCCATCTCTCCTGTTTCATGCTCTTTTCCT
>NW_011401606.1:0-531 GCF_000754665.1 Bison bison bison | reverse complement strand
AAATGTACACACACAGATACTGATGGTAACAAGTTAATTACATTACATAAATTACCTCTTCCAAGACATTCCACAGTTCTTCTCCCAAATACTCATTAAAGGGATCCAGATTTTTCCTCACTGTTCCAGTGAATAAAACAGGTTCCTAAATACCACAAAATAGTAAATGTTATTACCATAATCTCTTTTCATTTTAAACCAACGTTTATAGAAAAGAATGAAAATATAAAATATCAAAATTCTCTGCAATTATTAACAATAAAGTTGCAAATGTATGTTCACAAAACAGTATCTCTAAAGTAATTTTCCATTGTATGAAGTGTGCTACACATTATCCTCTGGATTATTAAACACTAAGAGAAGAAAGTGTTGAAGAAGTATTTTCATCCTAAGGAAAAAAATAACTGAAGAAGAGAAAGGAAATTTTTATTTTATTTTTTAAATTGCCATTCTGGTAATAAATGTCTGCTTAAAGACATACACAAACTGAGGATATAATTACATGAGAAACTTTACATCAAGATTTATGTT
>NW_011401605.1:0-795 GCF_000754665.1 Bison bison bison | reverse complement strand
ACGATATAGCAATTTTTACCTTAGAACAAACCGAGGCACTATGAACATTTTGTGCTTCATGTTGATGACTCTTAGACATGTCTACAGTAGAGGAGCAAAAACAAAACTACTAGATATTTAATATTGACTAGTTCCCAGTTCACGGGACTCTGACATTCCCTGAGGTCAAAGTTTTCTTGTATTGGAAGCAGTTGGGTTTGCAAGGGCTGCCTTGTCTTGAGACCATTGAAATAACGAACTCAGAACTTGAGCACTATTATCAAAAATCACAAGGCTCACACTGACACAGACATCAATCCTAGACAGACAAGACAAGACATCTTCCAGTTTTCCGCCTGAGATGGAAAAGATTTCTTTGAGCCGTTTTTTCTGGGGAGTGGGGGGTGGGGCTGGCGGCCAGGCAGGCTTTGGGAAGGAGCTCCTGGTTTGGAATTGCATATGAAAAGAACCAGCTTTCCGGGTTCCAAGGAATCAAGTTTCCT
Organism: Bison bison bison; assembly: GCF_000754665.1. Taxonomy (NCBI): domain Eukaryota; kingdom Metazoa; phylum Chordata; class Mammalia; order Artiodactyla; family Bovidae; genus Bison; species Bison bison. The sequence goes on along the minus strand of NW_011401605.1, from coordinate 313 downwards.
TGCAAACCAACTTTGTCCGGTTCTAGAGAATATCATAGCCCTCCTAGGTCAGGTCATCTTTCCTTTCCGTAGCCCTCGTTTGATCCCTTGAATTCTAGACAGCTTGGATTGCCTCTGTGGGCTGGATGGATTGTCCTCCCGTTTCACCGGGCGGCGGGAGCGAGGTCCCAGAGGCTCTCCTGGAACCGGGCGTGGGGGCGGGGCTCACCGGGAGCCCGTGGTGAAGGTGGGCAGCGCACCGGGAGCGCGCCCGGGGCGGGGCGAAGCCGGGCGGCGCGGGTCGGGAACCGGGTCGCGGCGGGGATGGGGGCGT
>NW_011401604.1:0-685 GCF_000754665.1 Bison bison bison | reverse complement strand
TTCTACACGTCTGAGTGACCATGTTCTTCCTGTTTAGGCTCTCTTATTTTCCCGTTATGTACTTAGGAACTTTAGCATTTGCTGCCATCACCTAGGATGTAGTGTTCTTAATTCTTCTGGATCAGGCGTTATTTATAAAGCCAGCTCCACAACTGATTCATCTCTTCTGCTTAATACTTTCTGAGGTACTGTATCAAAAAAATTTTGTGGAACCAACTGCAAATAAAAAGACATCTCATGGCCTTGTTTTTAGAGGAAAAAAAGGGGGGGAGGGAGGTTTTGCACAGATTATTTTGCTTTTTATTCTTCCCCTATTATTCACTAATCATGGTTTTGTTCTATTTTCAATGTTCTCTTCCCCAGCACTGCATAATGAAACACTGCATTGGAAAGTACGTGGTATTCACAGGCTAGTCTGACCTATCCTAGTTTGAATAAACTTTCATCTTCAAATAAAAGTTCTATAATTGCCTTTCCAATAAGCCAAAAATAAATATGTAACATTCTAAGATTTTAAAGTTAACCTAAAGTGAAAAACAGAATAAAATCCTTGTGTCTGTGGGCAGTAGGAGAGTAGATACATTAAGAGGCTGGAGAACGACTCAAGTCTACAGTTTTCTGGCTTGAACATTTCTCTGGATTTCCACTTCCCTCAGTGACATTCCCCACTGGGATTTCTTCCCAG
>NW_011401603.1:0-818 GCF_000754665.1 Bison bison bison | reverse complement strand
GCTTTTTGTTCAATGGGAAACCTAAAAGCTCACCAGAGGCTTCTCAATACCGAGGCTGCCTTCAAAAAGGCCCTAAGTCTAGGTTCCCAGACAATGTCTCAGGCTCTGAGTAGGTCACCCCTCTGCTCTTTGTCCTAATTTCTTCCCAGGATTCTCTTAGATAATTAGAGTCTAAATCAGCGCCCTCCTCATCCAGCTATAGGAAGCTCCAACAACTGACTGAAAATATACCCCAATGTTTAAGGAAATCCTGCATTTGGATCTCAAAGCTTAACTTCAGCGAACCCCACCCCACCCCCCAAACCTTTATTTCTCCTTGGCTCATTACACAGAGGCTCCTGATAATAACCCTGTAGACCCTTGAAAATCCCATGAAGAAGTTCCACCCCTAAATCCAACTCTGTTCTCCTCTACTGTGTCCACTATTCTCATACCTGTGTACCTATTAGCACTCAAGCAAGGTGCTGGCAGACATTTATCTCCATGGCATGTCCCTAATCACCAGCTGGGCACTTCTATGTAGGAAGAGCTTAAGGACAGCCTAATGGAGGCAGGTATTTTTACAACCTGAAACGATGGACAAAATTTAAAGTGAAAATCTGCTTGGTTCTGTAGTGAGACACACATGTGAGACTTACAAAACATTTATGTAGATTTTTGGATTCAAGTTTAAACACACCTGTTAAATCCAAGAATGTCAATTGGTATGTAACAGTATAATTTGAGAATAATATTCCTTCCATTCCTAAAACTGTCTGATCCCAACCCAGTTGCCATATAATCTGGGAAAATTTTCTTAAGCAGTCATCTACATTTTC
>NW_011401602.1:0-639 GCF_000754665.1 Bison bison bison | reverse complement strand
AGGGGGAGCGCGTCATTGCTCTCGAGGCATGGTAGGGGAAGTCTGGCCTCGAGACGTGCTGAAGAAGGTCTCTCGAGGTCTTTCTCGGGTTGAGGCAGGAAACCCTGGCTTCCCTCGACTTGTGCAGGTGACCTCAGGGGGCTTCTCATGGTGGCTCTGAGAAGTCAGGGAAACTGGAGGTGGGAGGGGCCCCTCGGGACTCCACGGGGTTTGGTGCATTGGAAGAGGGCCTCATCTCCAGTTGAGGCAGGAACCTCAGGGTTCCTCTGATTTCAGACTCCGATCGCAGGGTCCCTGCAGACTGGGGACAGGAGAGTCAGGCCTCGTCTTGGGTTGAGGCATGGAACCCCGCTTGCCTCTCGAGGTGTCCCCAGGAAGAGATGCCACTTGTCGAGCTGGATTGGGAACCTGGGGGTGTTTTGCGGACGATGCACGGGCGAGTCACTGCCCCTTCGTGTTGACTTCATTCACAGGGTGGAGTTCGGAGAGGTGTCCGGGCATCGGGTTCTTATCAAGAGGGGACCGGGAAATCGGGGTGCTTCGCAATGTGGAAGCACCCACGAGGCCACGTCTGGAATGTCGTCGTGAGACCGGCCTCATCCTGAGGTGCGACCGGAAGGTCGGGAACCCCTTCCAGAC
>NW_011401601.1:0-523 GCF_000754665.1 Bison bison bison | reverse complement strand
GTACAACAGGAAGAGTGATGCCTAACATAAATTATGGTGCTTACTTAATAATCATGTGACAACATTGGTCCATCAGTTGTAAAAATTATAATCAAAAATAAAGAAATGTAATTAACAAAAGTGCTTCTTGTGTTAGAAATAATCTCTAATGACATGAATTACTTTTGTGCACAGAAATTCAGTAAAAGAAGCAATACTTATTACAAGGGATTGGTTCACCCATTCCTGGTGGCTGATTAAAGAAGAGAACTTTGGCAAGGCATACACCCAGGAGCTAAAAATCATGACTGGAAACTATATGAAATGAAGCCTGGAATCTTTGGATATAAAAAGGATCTATCCTTTTTTAACAGAATTTCCAATGTGGCTCAATGCTAAGGAAGCCGCCTGCTAATGCAGGAGACCTGGGTTGATCCCTGCGTCAGGAAGATCCCCTAGAAAAGGAAATAGCAATCTGCTTCAGGATTCTTGGCTGGGAAACCCCATGAACAGAGGAGCCTGGTGGGCTTTCATTCATGGGGTC
>NW_011401600.1:3818-4577 GCF_000754665.1 Bison bison bison | reverse complement strand
GGCCTCGCTCTCCAAGGTGCTGCTCTGGGTCCCTGGGGGGCGGGCACAGGGAGGGCCTGTTCCCCTGCTCTCCCACCGCGCCCCTGCCCGTGCTGCTCAGTCCACACAGGAGCGCAGACATGGGGGTCGTGCTGCCCGTCTGAGATGGGAGCGCTCCCTGAGTGTCAGGCACGCCCCACTTCTGCATCATCCCTACGTTAATTTCCCTCCAGTTTTGTCCCAAGTTGTGTGTGTGCCTAGGACGCTTCAGCTCCGTGTCACTGCTGCTCAGAGTTCAGTCAGCCACTCAAAGCCTAGCAGGATAGAGACCTAGAAAAATCCCATTCTCGTTTAAGAGATGGCCAAAATAGCTCTGTAATGAACACAGTTTTGTTATCCATACACTTGTTAAAGAAGTCCCAGCAGGGCACGTGCAGACCCGAGGCCCCACTCCCCACTCGCCGTCCCCAGAAGCCCGTGGGGGAGAGGCCATGTCCTTGGGATGTGGCGCTGCTGGGGGCACCGACCCCATTGCCAGCCAGCCAGCCACCCTGTCCTTCTGACGGGAAAGGTGTTGCCCTGCGCTGCAGTGGGCACTGGCTGAACATAGAGAGTCGGGCCGGGTCTGTGCTGACGTGGCTGTCGGAAGCCTTGCCAGGAGCTCAGTGAGTGCCCGAGGGGCCATCACGTCGCGGGAGGCCGCCGGTGTCCGGTGCTCACAGACCCTCCCAGAGCAGGGTCACTAACAGCCGCCAGGGGGCACCCTTCTGCCTGTGATCT
>NW_011401600.1:0-496 GCF_000754665.1 Bison bison bison | reverse complement strand
GAGGAGGACTGCGTAGACAGTGGAGGAAGAGGAGGTGGACACGGCCTCCTCCTCTTGGGGGTTTTTGGGTAACGAGGAGGGACCTGGTGCCAGGAACCGAGGCCTGACACAATTGGGGGCTTCAGATGGAGAAGCCTGGGGCCTGGTCACCAGTCCCGTGTGTGTCAGTGAGAGTGAGAGACGAGAAGAGGAAGCAGCCACAGGGCAGGAGGAGCCGCTGTGCTCTGAAGACAGTGGGCCACAGCGGCTGGTGCGAGGGAGGGGTGTCTCCAGGAGGCAGCTCTGGAGGGGTCACAGCAGTGACTTAGCAGCACAGGTGGGGCCTCAGAGTGGGGCTTGTGGGCAGTGTGGGCTGGATGGGGGGCACTGTGCTGCCTCAGGAGGGAGGGAGTGGGGACTGAAAACTGGCTCACAGGCAGGGCAGGCACGGCGTATTTGGTGGGACCTCCCAGAGGAATTGGTCACCTTGTCTCTGAGACATTCTCCCGGAGGAAAG
>NW_011401599.1:0-914 GCF_000754665.1 Bison bison bison | reverse complement strand
TGGATCACGTGACTGAGAGGCACTGATCACGTGACTGAGATCACTGATCACGTGACTGAGAGGCACTGATCACGTGACTGAGAGGCGCTGATCACGTGACTGAGGGGCGCTGATCACGTGACTGAGAGGCGCTGATCACGTGGCTATCATGCACTGATCACGTGCTTCAGGAGGCAATAATCAAGAGCTGAGCTGGCACTAATCACTTGGCTAAGAGGGCACTATTCACGGAGAGGAGCAGGAAATCGTCAAGGAGCTGAGCAAACTGTAAAGAAGTGGTTAAGCAGACTCTAAACACGTGACGCAGCAGGCTCTACACCCGGGACTGAGCTGACACAATTTGGGCAGCTCAGCAGACACCAATGGTGCAGCTCAGCAGACACAAATGGTGCAGCTCAGCAGACACCAATCATGCAGCTCAGCAGGCAATACTCATGGAGCTGAGCAGGCAGGAATCACACAGCTCAGCAGGCAAAGATCAAGAAGCTGAGCAGGCAGGAATCACGCAGCTTAGCAGGCAATAATCATGGAGCTGAGCAGACTGTAATGAAGTGGCTAAGCAGACTCTAATCACGTCACTCAGCCGGCTCCTAACTCGGTCTTGAGCGGGCACTACTCACGCAGCTGAGCAGGGACTAATCACACAGCTGATCAGGCACGAGTCTCGCAGCTGAGCAGGGATTAAGCATGCAGCTGAGCAAGCGCTAATCCCTTGATTCAGCAGACCCTGATCACTTGACTGAGCAGGTCCTGATCACGTGGCTGAGCATGCACTGATCACGTGACTGAGCATGCACTGATCACGTGACTGAGAGGTGCTGATCACGTGACTGAGGGGCGCTGATCACGTGACTGAGAGGCAGTGATCACGTGGCTATCATGCACTGATCACGTGCTTCAGGAGGCAATAATCA
>NW_011401598.1:0-582 GCF_000754665.1 Bison bison bison | reverse complement strand
GAAAGAGTTGTTATTCATCAAGTGGTTGAAAAGTGTGACAAAAGTCAAATAATTTAGAGAAACAATTAGTAATGTTTCAAAAACATTTGTTAATTGATTGTACAAAATATGGTCAAGATCAGGTACCAGTGCAAAACCAAAGCCTTGAAAGAAATGAAGAAAGCACCTTGTTTGAGCTTGCAGTGACATTGTAGTTTTTCAAAAAGAACTAGTCTTAGAGCACAGCATGCATAGACAAAATTTCCTTTTTTAAAATTGTATTAATGCAAAATTTACACACAGTGAAATGCAAAAAATCTTAAGGGTATAATTTGAAGATTTTGAAAAATTTATGTAAATCTAATCTAAAACATTTTCCAGATGATAGAATTTTCCCTTCCTCCCAGACAATTCCTTCTTGTCCATTCCCAGTCAGCTCCCTCTCCCACAGGAAGCTACTGCTGTGAAATCTAAATCCATAAAGTAGTTTTGCCTGTTCTGGATCTTCATATAAATGAAATTATACAGTAAGCATAATTTGGGGTCTTGTTTCTGTTGCTCAGCATATTTTTGGGATTCATCCATGTTGTTGCATATAGCAGT
>NW_011401597.1:0-547 GCF_000754665.1 Bison bison bison | reverse complement strand
ATGCTGGCGGCAGGGCGAGCTGAGTCACTGTACTGTGAGGGTCAGAGAGAGAGACAGGGAGATGACGGGCCTTTGCAGATATACGACCGGGCATGTGGGCACACATGGACAGGGAGTCTGGTCGTGAAAGCGGTTGTGTGGGTAGGTCCCTACTGCTGGCTCCGAGGATCTGACCTCCGGACACCCGCCCAGAGAAGGCACCTTGAAACCCAGGGAAACGTGTCCCTGACGCAGCATTCTAGGGATACCTGCAGGGCGTGCCGCGGGGGCTTGAAGCTGAGTCCCAGACGCGGGCTCTCGCCCACCCCCACCCCCCCCCTCCCCCTCCCCCGACCCCCCTCTCCCTCCCTCCCTCTGTCCCCAACTCCCCCCCGCCTCCCTCCCTCTCCCGCTCTCCCACTCAGCCTTCCCCAACTCTCTCCCTGCGCCCCCCACCCACTCGGCCCCCTCCCACCTTGCACCTCCCACCCTCCCACCTTTGCACTCCCCGGTCTCCCGCTCCCCCTCCCTCTGCTGCCCCTGGCATAGGGAAGGAGTTCTCCTGTGT
>NW_011401596.1:0-711 GCF_000754665.1 Bison bison bison | reverse complement strand
CCGGTCGGATCTTAGAAGCCCAGGCATAATTAGTAAGCATGGTGGGTTCCGCGCTCCAGATGGAGACTCAGCCAGAGTGGGAGAGAGAGCGACATGGGGAGACCAGTATTTCGAGAAACTGATCCCAATTCTTTATTTTCCAGAGTCTGTTTTTATACACTGAGATGTTATACAAAAGTCACGTGGGAACAGCAGTCCTGACTTTTATTAAAGTCAGGTGCTTCACACAAATGTATACAGAGGTCTTAGGGGTGTTACATCATCTTCTGGCCAGGGGGGCCTGCTGACAATTTACGACCCTCTCCTTGTGACAGCGGTCAGTCAATCAGGACACTTATTTCTCCAGGGCTGATTATTCTCAAAACAGATGCCACCAAGTAAAGTTACATTCCTACAGGGTGAGGGTGTAGTGGGTTTTAGTTAAGGAAAGAATTTACTTAGCCTAAGGTCTAACGTGATTAATATCAAAGGTTAATACCTATTTCTTCTATATATTCATTAATGTGTGTAAGGGCAGGGGATATGGAGACTTAGCAACAAACATTGGCTCAACAAATGAAAAACCCTTCATCAACACAATTTCTAATTAGCCCACTCACTATACTTATAGTTTTCTAACTTCTCTAAAGAACCTGTTTTTAGAGGGTTTAAAGCATCTCGTGCCTCTCACGGTTGGGAGGCTGTGAGCAATCACATGTGGCCGGAGGAGCC
>NW_011401595.1:0-846 GCF_000754665.1 Bison bison bison | reverse complement strand
TCGGGTTGAGGCAGGAAACCCTGGCTTCCCTCGACTTGTGCAGGTGACCTCAGGGGGCTTCTCATGGTGGCTCTGAGAAGTCAGTGAAACTGGAGGTGGGAGGGGACTCTCGGGATTCCCCTGGGTTTGGTGCATTGGAAGAGGGCCTCATCTCCAGTTGAGGCAGGAACCTCAGGGTTCCTCTGATTTCAGACTCCGATCGCAGGGTCCCTGCAGACTGGGGACAGGAGAGTCAGGCCTCGTCTTGGGTTGAGGCATGGAACTCCGCTTTCTTCTCGAGGTGTCCCTGGGGAGAGAGGCCACATGTCGAGCGGTATTTGGAACCTGGGGGTTTTTTCCGGACGATGCACGGGCGAGTCACTGCCCTTTCGTGTTGACTTCATTCACAGGGTGGAGTTCGGAGAGGTGTCCGGGCATCGGGTTCTTATCAAGAGGGGACCGGGAAATCGGGGTGCTTCACAATGTGGAAGCACCCACGAGGCCACGTCTGGAATGTCGTCGTGATCCCGGCCTCATCCTGACGTGTGACCGGAAGGTCGGGAACCCCTTCCAGACAAAGCAGGGGTGTCGACCCTCCTGTGGAGATCAGGAGGGTAGAAGGGGCTCAGAGGAAATGGTGCCGGAAAACCTCGGTGTTCCTCTCCAGGGAGACCGGGATGCCGGGGAAGTTTGTGGGGGCCCATCAAGGGTGCCAAGTACCGTTTCCACCTCCAATTCCTAACGTGGGACTTCTCCTGAGACGCTGTAGCGGGAAAGGGCTTCATCTTGCGATGACGGGGGAACCACGTGGTTTTTCTCAAGTTGCGGCGGGATTTTCGAGTTACGACGGGGAATTCGGGATGCCTC
>NW_011401594.1:0-706 GCF_000754665.1 Bison bison bison | reverse complement strand
GAGGAAGTTGTGCCGGAAAACCTCAGTGTTCCTCTCGAGGGAGACCGGGATGTCGGGGAACTTTGTGGGTCGCATCAAGGGTGCCAAGTACCGTTTCGACCTCCAATACCTCACGTGGGACTTCTCCTGAGACACTGTAGCGGGAAAGGGCTTCATCTTGCGATGACGGGGGAACCACGTGGATTTTCTCGAGTTGCGGCAGGATTCTCGAGTTACGACGGGAAATTCAGGATGCCTCTTGTGTTGGCCCAGGGAAGTCCAATCTTCCATTCGAGTTGCGAAGGACAGCTGTGGATTGCTCTCGAGTGACTGCTGGGCCAATAGACCTCATCTAGGCTTGTGTCCAGAAGCCAGTGTTCCTCTCCAGGGGCGAAAGGGATCTCGGGGTTGCATTCCAGACGCACCCGGGGAGACAGGCATCCATCTCGAGTGGAAGCAAAAAACCCCACTCTGCTCTCGAATCACGACGGGTATATCTTGGAGCTCACTGGGTGGACTAAAGGGAGTCAAGCCTCCTGAGGCGTTTGGAGAGAGGTCGAGAGATTGGTCTCTAGGCCATTCAGGAGACGAAGGCCCTCAAGTCGCGATGACGGGGGAGGCTCGTGGTTGTTCTCGAGCGGCGGCCCCAGTGTGCGGTTTCTCCCTAGGTACGACGGCGAGGTCAGTGAGCCTCTCGTGGGGCGCCAAGGACGTCGGGTCTCCATGC
>NW_011401593.1:0-720 GCF_000754665.1 Bison bison bison | reverse complement strand
CACTCTCTTCAGAGCCAGCTAATGTCTTGTTCAGGGTAGGAGAGGCTAAGTTACAATAACAGGTAAGGCCCAAGATATAGTAGCTTAACAGAGGAGTTTTCTTCCTTCTCATCAAATTTCGTTTATTTCCCATTTTGTTGCCATGCCTTTCAGGAGACAATGATTTCTAAAGCGTGATTCCTAAAGAGCTAGCATTCATAGTTTTAGTTGTGGTTTGTTTTTAATAATCCAGTTTTTTTAAACTAATATTTTGTTTCTAATTCATTAATTTTCACTAAAATTTTCAACAACACAGCTCTTATGATTGGGAAAGGAAAATTACCAATGACTTGTTTGGTTCATATACTTTGGCTGCACTATTGGTGAATACAGTTTCCTTCTTCTAAGGAGCAAACATAAAACAATCAGAACTAGGCATCTCGATTATATGTACAACAGTTCAGTGGAAAACAGTTGTAAGAATTTAAACCACTGTTTTCTGACTATAAGGAAGAAACGTACCTAATAAAATGACAGGACAGGAATTTTAATAATAATGATGTCAGTTCTGCCATTTGGTGTTTGATTTGGACTCAGTTTCTTTATTTTTACAATAAGAAATTTGTCTGTGTATTTTCAAAGACTACTTTAGGGTTTTGCATTATTTTACTTTTATTTGAAATTAACATTTGGGTTGGCTTTTAGAAATGTACCAAATGAATGAATGTTACATGGCTGAGT
>NW_011401592.1:4586-5177 GCF_000754665.1 Bison bison bison | reverse complement strand
CTGATCACGTGACGTGCAGTCAGTGATCACTGGCTGATCATGCACTGATATCGTGACTGAGCATGCACTGACCATGTGCCCGGAGCCGGTGAGGCATTCCACTCTGGACAAAGGTCAGGAGGAAGGAGGCTCGGCATACGCAAATGCGGGACCCAGCCTCAGAAGTCCACCCGGATATTCTCGAGCATCCCCGCCCCCCATAATAACCAGAGTCTGCCTACTTTATTGCTTTGTGCTCACCTCTGATTTCACTGGGGGCTGTCCCCCACCACCATCTCGCTCTCTCTGTCAAAGAGTTACCTTACAGCTCCAATTCATAAAGTTCCTTGTCATTCTTCCCTCTAACTTCCAGCCGAATCTCCATCTGGAGCGCGGAACCCACCACGCTTCCTAATTATGCCTGGGCTGCTAAGACCCACTCGAGAAGGTGTCTAGGGTGAGGCACCTTCCGCTCTTTGAGAGGGCGCCTGCGGCCTACGTAAGTGGTGCAAACTTCTTGTCTTGAAATTTTCTTGGTCTCCCGCGTAAACCAAGCTACTCAGTCTCTTTTCTCTACCGAATTTTCCTACTGAGCTATCCTCATACTATTAT
>NW_011401592.1:0-555 GCF_000754665.1 Bison bison bison | reverse complement strand
ACTGATGACGTGGCTGATCGGGCACGGATCACGTGGCTCCTCATGCACTGATCACGTGTTTATCAGGCAGTGATCAGTGACTGACAGGCACTGATCATGGGACTGTGCACGCACTGATCCCGTGGCTGATCATGAACTGACCACCTGACGGCGCATGCCGTGATCACGTGGCTGATCCTTCACTGATCACGTGTTTATCATCCGGTGATCACGTGACTGAGAGGGGCTGATCACGTGACTGTGCAGTCAGTGATCACGTGGCTGATCATGCACTGATATCGTGACTGAGCATGCACTGACCATGTGCCCGGAGCCGGTGAGGCATTCCACTCTGGACAAAGGTCAGGAGGAAGGAGGCTCTGCATACGCAAATGCGGGACCCAGCCTCAGAAGTCCACCCGGATATTCTCGAGCATCTCCGCCCCCAAATAAACAGAGTCTGCCTACTTTATTGCTTTGTGCTCTCACCTCTGATTTCACTGGGGGCTGTCCCCCACCACCATCTCGCTCTCTCTGTCAAAGAGTTACCTTACAGCTCCAATTCATAAAGTTCCT
>NW_011401591.1:0-623 GCF_000754665.1 Bison bison bison | reverse complement strand
GACCACACTCAGTGTGTGTGTGTGTGTGTGTGTGTGTGTATCTCCTCTTGCCGTCTTGGAGTCTGTCTCGGAATCTTCATGTATTTCTGCCTCTGTATCTCCTGACAGCCAGCCGCCGGCCCGTTCGTCTGGCCCCGGCCTCTCCCAGGCGCTCTGGCTCTGGCTGAGGAGCTTGCGCAGGCCAGCTGTCTCCCTTGGCGTGGGTGCGTGCGAGTGTCTGTGTGTCTGTCTGTGTGCCTGCCTGTGGCTCGTCTGCTCTCTCAGGAAGGTCGAGGGCTTGGCGTGGGGGCAAGGGGGGCCTCGGTAGTGCGAAGGGGAGGGGCTGAGGCGCTCCGGTCGACCGCGCCTCCCTGGCTTCTGGTGGGTTTGGGCACCGGACAGGTGCCGGGCAAGTTGGGCGCTCAAGTTTCGCTGCGTCTAGGCCCGCAGGAGGTTCAGAGGCCCCTGGGCCGCGGGGGTTGGGAGGCGGCGGGCGCCGAAGACCGACACCTCCGGGGCCGCGCGGGCCTGAGCAGCGAATGGGATCGGGGGGAGGCCCGGCTCAGCGAGCGCGGCCGGGTCTGGAGTGGCCGCGGGTGGGAGGGCGCCGAGACATCCGCACCCCTCAGCCCAGCCCCCAGGCC
>NW_011401590.1:0-632 GCF_000754665.1 Bison bison bison | reverse complement strand
TAACATTCAGTTGAGAATACCATATTTCATGCAAGAAAGTATGTGCCTTGATTTTTATACATGAAATAACGTGCATTCCATAATTCATGTTAAATTATCAAGGACCCACCTTTTAGTGCATGAATTCCACAGATTTCATCTATCATACTGCAAAATTCAAAGCTATATTTTCAAAAGGGAAATAGAAACAATTGCATATTTCATGTAACAAAAACTGTGCTCAGTTTTTGGTCCTGGAATTACGGAGAATTTCATCTTTAATATAGGAAAATGGACACCCAGATTTTCTAATGGCATGTCCCATAAGGACATGTATACCCTCATTTTCACATTTGAAATGTACAATACTCTGTATTACGTGTAAACATCGTTGTATTAAAATTTGCTTCCTGAATAATTGAACCTCTCATAGATTAAGAAGTGAAATATCCACCCAGACTTTCATAAATGAAATGGAGAGATATCCGTAATTCATAAAGAAGCATTTAATTTTCCTAAGGGGATATAGAAAATTCCATATTTCAGGTACAAAAATCTCCTCCTGATTGACATATATGAGACAGAGTTTTTGCTGGTTTTCAGTTGACTGGCCAGTTCCAACACTGTAACACCGTGGACAGCATCACTGCAGC
>NW_011401589.1:4797-5373 GCF_000754665.1 Bison bison bison | reverse complement strand
CCAAGCTACTCAGTCTCTTTTCTCCGCCGAATTTTCCTACTGAGCTCTCCTCATACTATTATTCTTGACATCTCTGATTAGCATATAAATAGTCGCCTAGGCCATCTCTCCTTCGAATACCCTGGATCAGCTGGGGCTGGTCCCCAGCAGGTGGCACCCGAACAGGGACCTCAGGAGGCAATACTCAAAGGGCTGAGCAGACACGAACCACGAAATCAGTAGGCAATAAGCATGGAGTTCAGCAGGGACGAATCATGCTGCTCAACTGGCAATAATCAAGCAGGTGACCAGGCAGGAATCACGCAGCTCAGCTGGCAATTTTGATGCAGATGAGCCGGCAGGAATCATGCAGCTCAGCAGGCCCTGATCACGTGACTCTGCAGGCAATGATCTCGTTGCTGATCAAGTACAGATCACGTGACTGAGCATGCACTGATCACGTGGCTATCATGCACTGATGACGTGACTGCGCATGCACTGATCACGTGGCTATCATGCACTGATCACGTGACTGGGCATGCACTGATGACCTGGCTGATCAGGCACTGATCATATGGCTCATCATGCACTGATCAC
>NW_011401589.1:0-559 GCF_000754665.1 Bison bison bison | reverse complement strand
GCAAATGTGGGATGGAGCCTCAGGAATCCGCCCGGATATTCTCGAGCATCCCCCCCCAAAAACCAAGAGTCTGCCTACTTTTTTGCTTTGTGATCTCACCTCTGATTTCACTGGGTGCTGTCCCCCACTGCATCTCGCTCTCTCTGTCAAAGAGTTACCTTACAGCTCCAATTCATAAAGTTCCTTGTCATTCTTCCCTTGAACTTCCAGCTGAGTCTCCATCTTGAGCGAGGAACCCACCACGCTTCCTAATTATGCCTGGGCTGCTAAGACCCACTCCAGAAGGTGTCTAGGGGGAGGCACATTCCGCTATTCGAGAGGGCGCCTGCGGCCTACGTAAGTGCTGCAAACTTCTTGTCTTGAAGTTTGATTGGTCTTCCGCGTAAACCAAGCTACTCAGTCTCTTTTCTCCACCGAATTTTCCTACTGAGCTCTCCTCATACTATTATTCTTGACATCTCTGATTAGCATATAAATCGTCGCCTAGGCCATCTCTCCTTCGAATACCCTGGATCAGCTGGGGCTGGTCCCCAGCAGGTGGCGCCCGAAACAGGGGACC
>NW_011401588.1:0-600 GCF_000754665.1 Bison bison bison | reverse complement strand
AGATTTGTATATGTGAATAATGGAGAATTTCATGTTTCACACCCTGAAATCTTTATCTAGGTTTTCATATGTGAAACTGAGAATTTCATCTTTTATGTAGGACTATCTCATTTCAGATGTCTATATTTGAAACAGATAATACTTTCATCAAGAGGCGCCTTAATTATTATATTTCTTCTGTCATTTTGGTGTTGTCACTGGGATAACTAAGGTTATTCATATCTCCCACATAAATTCGGTTTCTAACTTGAAATTCATCTAGATTTTTATTTTTTCATGGTGTTCTCTGCATAGAAGTTAAATAATCAGGACAACAATATATAGCTTTGACTTGTTCCTTTCCCAATTTTGAATTAGTTCATTGTCCCCTGTCCAATTCTAACTGCTGCACCTTTACTAGCATACACGATTCCCAGGAGACACATAAGGTATTCTTGTATTCTTATCTCTAAGAATTTTACAAAATTATGTTTCTTTCTTTCTTTTTTTGGTTTGTGTGTGATCCACAGTGTCCAAGTCATTAGCAGAGACAGTTAAGCAGATATAGATGATTGTATGCTATCTCCTTGCTTATTCTGTGATACAAACATCAATTCATGT
>NW_011401587.1:0-530 GCF_000754665.1 Bison bison bison | reverse complement strand
TGTTAAGAGTATACTTTAAGAGTATCCTGGCACATACACTGTACTGCCTACCCTAACCTCAGTCATGTGTTCCTAAGAACTTCTGTCCGTTGATTTATTGTTTTGGGTAACATTGAATCGTTTTGACTATGCTGGGCTTTGCTGCTCGCTCGGAAGTTGCTAGGACCTCTGGACTGCAGTCTCCCATCTCTTGCTGACCTCTTGTTGACCTCTGCAGAATCCTGGTTGGTGGGAGCTTGTTAGTTCCTTGTTCCTTACCCGGACCTCCTGTGGTAAGTGTTTTCTCTCCTCTGTGGCCTGGAAAGGGTAGGTGGTCATTGGCATCCCAAAGGTGGCTAGAAGTCAATGATTTAGGCAGGCTTGTGAATAGATATGGGAGAAGGCAATGGCACCCCACTCCAGTACTCTTGCCTGGAAAATCTCATGGACGGAAGAGCCTGGTAGGCTGCAGTCCATGGGGTCGCTCAGAGTCGGGCACGACTGAGCGACTTCACTTTCACATTTCACTTTCATGCATTGGAGGAGGACAT
>NW_011401586.1:0-794 GCF_000754665.1 Bison bison bison | reverse complement strand
GCAACAAAAAGCCCAGGTCCAGACGGCTTCACAGCTGAATTCTCCAAAATTTAGAGAGAGCTGACACCTATCCTACTCAAACTCTTCCAGAAAATTGCTGATAGGGTAAACTTCCAAACTCATTCTGTGAGGCCACCATCACCCTAATACCAAAACCTGACAAAGATGCCACACAAAAAAAGAAAACTACAGGCCAATATCACTGATGAACATAGATGCAAAAATCCTTAATAAAATTCCAGCAATCAGAATCCAACAACACATTAAAAAGATCATACACCATGACCAAGTAGGCTTTATCCCAGGGATGCAAGGATTTTTCAATATCTGAAAATCAATCAATGTAATATACCACATTAAATTATTGAAAAATAAAAGCCATATGATTATCTCAATATATGCAGAGAAAGCCTTTGAGAAAATTAAACATCCATTTATGATAAAAACTCTCCAGAAAGCAGGACTAGAAGGAACATACCTCAACATAATAAAAGCTATATATGATAAACCCACAGCAAACATTATCCTCAATGGTGAAAAATTGAAAGCATTTCCCCTAAAGTCAGGAACAAGACAAGGGTGCCCACTTTCACCTCTACTATTCAACATAGTTTTGGAAGTTTTGGCCACAGCAATCAGAGCAGAAAAAGAAATAAAAGGAATCCAGATTGGAAAAGAAGAAGTAAAACTCTCACTGTTTGTAGATGACATGATCCTCTACATAGAAAACCCTAAAGACCCCATTAGAAAATTACTAGAGCTAAACAACTAATATAGTAAAGTTGCAGGATATA
>NW_011401585.1:0-507 GCF_000754665.1 Bison bison bison | reverse complement strand
ATATTTATTGAGTGAGTGACATGTATACATAGTTCATATCTCTGAAAGAAATATGAAAAAAAAACTTAGATTAACTATCTAGATTCAGGTCAAAAGAATTCCTTTTGCCTTAAATTATCAGGGTAATTGGAGCATTTTAGCTCTTTCTTTTAAAAAGAATTAAAAAAAATTCTTTTAAAATTAAAAAAAATTTATAGTAGGTTCTCATAATAGTTTACAATTCATGACCTAGATAAATTTTGAAGTTTTTAGACAATGGTATTTGCAATGACTTGGTCCAAACGCAGGAAAAGGTAAATGTCCAAATGTTCTCACTGCTTTGACTGTTGTGCTTTAGGCTGTGTGAACCTTGGTGGTAATGTGGCTATAATGTGCACCATGGGCTCTTGTATCAAATCCAACTCGAAGAATGGCTATAAATCCTCTTTACAAAATGTAGTGTTTTTTAGTGTTCATCATTTTCATGGAGTCCTATGATTTTCGAGAGGATACCATGCCCTTGTCACC
>NW_011401584.1:0-522 GCF_000754665.1 Bison bison bison | reverse complement strand
ACGCGGTACGTTCGCCCTCGGGTCCCTGGGGTCCGGGTCACGTCTCGGGGGATCCGTGGATCGCCTCGGCCACGGGTTCACGGCAAACGTGTCCACCCACCACCGAGAACGGCAGGGACCGGCCGGCTGGGGCCACGGTTCCCAGGAGTCGGCTGTGCCCAAAGGGCATCGTTTGTTCGTTTTGCTCCTTTGGCACACACGTGGCTTCTCCCTTCTCTTCTCGTGGGAAGAGTGGTGTTGTTTGGAAGGGGTGGGGTGGGGTGGGGTGGGGGTGGGGGTTGCGGGGGCTGGGATGGGGCCCTTTATCCTCCTCTTCCTGCCGGAATGGGAGTCGGGGAGCTCTGGGGCTTGGCCTCCTTCAGTGGCTTTCTCACAACAATGGCCTGGTGCCTTCTGCCATTGAGGGTTGGGCTTCGCTTCGTTTCCCTTTCCTTTTCCGCTACTGGCGGCAAATATGGCCCGTGCTCGTGTTAGGCCGGAGAAGCCAGGTCCCCTCCCGTTGGCATCGTGATGGAGGGAAAT
>NW_011401582.1:0-872 GCF_000754665.1 Bison bison bison | reverse complement strand
ACGGGGGAGTCTCGGGGTTGTTCTCGAGCGGCGGCACCAGTGTGCGGTTTCTCACGAGGTAGGACGTCGAGTTCAGTGAGCCTCTCAGGGGTCGCCATGGTGGCTGGGAACGCCCACTGCGTGCGCTCCTGGGTCCCCAAGGGTCGGCATCCAGTGGGCGCGGCGGAGGGGTGTGGACCACAGGTCAGGGAACTGGTACTGCGAGGACAAGGGAACCACGTAGTCCGCCCTCTGTTGGCACAACCTGGCGGTCGCAGAAAGGCCTCGCCTTTGGGCTCAAGGCCTTTACTGCTCCACCCCTTTGCTGAAAGGTCAGAGCCGCGTGGTTTTCCCAAGCAGCCTAGTGTCCGCTGCAAGTCCAAGGGCCAAACCCTGATCTCTGGCCGGCTGGCCCAGCCCTGCTTCTGGCACTTTGGAGGCCAGCGCGCTCTTGACCACCTGCTGGGATGGGAAAGGGAAGGGTCCACGAATTGCACCCTAGAAACTTAGTAGGGTGCATGGGTTTCAAAACCCGGTGGCCGCCCAGGCAGAAAACAAGGGAGGAGGGCACCCTGCTGCCCTTTCATGGCAGCATCTGTGGCTGTCCTGCTGAGGGGGCCTTTCCATGGGGACCGTGTGCAGTACAAGTTTGGTGTTTTGGAAGCGAATAATTAGAACGTGTAAAAATTTTAAATGATGTGGTGGTTTGATTCAAAAAAAAACAAAACAAAACTAAAAAACCAAAGCTCCAAAGTTTTTTGTCAAATTTAGGTCTTAATAATTGAAGGCCTGTGTTCCTTCTACTGTGGCATGCTACGAAGAAATGAGCGGGGTTTTTTTTTAATTTGTTTTTTGTTTTTCTTTTTTTTAGTTAAAAGAATTCCGTAAAAATA
>NW_011401581.1:0-560 GCF_000754665.1 Bison bison bison | reverse complement strand
GGACAAAAATAAACACAGTAGGGTCATCTCGAAAACGCTGAAAATAATTTGATAAAGTCTAATATCTGTCCAGGGTTGGGAAGATGCCCTGGCGGAGGGCATGGCAACCAACTCCAGTATTCTTGCCTGGAGAATCCTCAACCAGAGGAACCGTTTGGGTTTAAACTCCATGGGGTCGCAAAGAGCTGGACAGATCTGAGTGACTGAACACATTCTGTATAAAACTCTTAGCAAACTAGAAATAGAAAACTTCCTCAACCTGATGATGGTAATAAACTGTATAACTAACATCATACTTTATGGTAAAACATCGCACCAGGCTTCCCTGTCCCTGTCCATCACCAACTTCCGGAGCTTGCTAAAACTCACGTGCATTGAGGATGCTATCCAACTATCTCGTCTTCTATCGTCCCCTTCTCTTCTGGCCTTCGATCTTTTCCAGCATCAGGGTCTTTTCAAATGAGTTACTTCTTTGCATCAGGTTGCCAAAGTATTGGAGCTTCAGTCATTTCAATGTATGTTCAGGACTGATTTTCTTGGGATTGACTGCTTTGATATCC
>NW_011401580.1:0-807 GCF_000754665.1 Bison bison bison | reverse complement strand
GGGGAAGTCTAGCCTCGAGACGTGTTGAAGAAGGTCTCTCGAGGTCTTTCTCGGGTTGAGGCAGGACGACCCTGGGGTCCCTCGACTTGTGGCAGGTGACCGTCAGGGGGGCGTTCTCATGGTGGCTCTGAGAAGTCAGGGAAACTGGAGGTGGGAGGGGCCTCTCGGCACTCCACTGGGTTTGGTGCATTGGAAGAGGGCCTCATCTCCAGTTGAGGCAGGAACCTCAGGGTTCCTCTGATTTCAGACTCCGATCCCAGGGTCCCTGCAGACTTGGGACAGGAGAGTCAGGCCTCGTCTTGGGTTGAGGCATGGAACTCTGCTTGCCTCTCGAGGTGTTCCCGGGGAGACAGGCCACTTGTCGAACGGTATTTGGAAGCTGGGGGTTTTTTCCCGACGATGCACGGGCTAGTCACTACCCCTTCGTGTTGACTTCATTCACAGGGTGGAGTTCGAAGAGGTGTCCGGGCATCGGGTTCTTATCAAGAGGGGACCGGGAAATCGGGGTCCTTTGGAATGTGGAACCACCCACGAGGCCACGTCTGGAATGTCGTCGTGAGACCGGCCTCATCCTAAGGTGCGACCGGAAGGTCGGGAACCCCTTCCAGACAAAGCAGGGGAGTCGACCCTCCTGTCCAGATCAGGAGGGTAGAAGGGGCTCAGAGGAAGTGGTGCCGGAAAACTTCGGTGTTCCTCTCGAGGGAGACCGGGATGTCGGGGCACTTTGTGGGTCGCATCAAGGGTGACAAGTCCGTTTCCAAACTCCAATTCCAAAAGTGGGACTTCTCCTGAGACGCTGTAGCGGAA
>NW_011401579.1:0-706 GCF_000754665.1 Bison bison bison | reverse complement strand
GTCCCCCGTCCTGCCTGCCCTCGCCTTCACGCCTGGCACTGTCCGTCCATTCTGTAGGTTCATATCGAACCTCGCCCGGACGCCCGGCGGCATCTTCCCGGAGTCAGGGATCGATCGAAACACCCTGTCCCCTGCCTCATCGGCAGGTGGATTCTTCACCACTGGACCACCAGGCAGGGAAGTCCCTTCACAGCCTTCGAAACTCATCTACCCGAAACCAGTCCACGTCGTCCTCCAACTCATTGGACCATCACGACTGAAATGAGGAAAAATAATGTTCGTTCGAGAATGTCTTCACTCCTCAGTGCTTCTTGCTTTAGAACCACCAAGGCATCTCTCTCTCTCTCTCTCTCTCTCTCTCACACACACACACGAACAGAGGTGGGCTCATAGTCCAAAAGAAACCAACGTTTGTGTGTATCCATCCCACTTTGCTGTGGCTGTCGTGCCGTCGCTCATCAAAGAAGCTGATCTGATACGGAATCCGATGTCTTCTTCTCTAGGACACGTCGAGAGGCAGCAAGCGTGCCGGTGTGTGAGCACCGAAGGTCAACCCGGCATGATGGAGCCCGGCCAGGTGTGTGCTCAGAGGCCCACCTAGATTCGAACTCCAGTTCCCGGAGGGGAGCGGTGGGAACAGGAGTGTGGACTGCGAGTCCAATCCTCACCTTACAAAAAGGCAAAATCATCCCCTTCCTCCCTTATC
>NW_011401578.1:0-842 GCF_000754665.1 Bison bison bison | reverse complement strand
TTTTGTCATAGCTTTTCTTTCCAAGGAGCAAGTGTCTTTTAATTTTTATGGCTGTAGTCACCATTCACAGTGATTTTGCAGCCCAAGAAAATAAAAATCTGCCAGTGTTTCCACTTTTTTCCCCCTATCTATTTGCCATGAAGTGCTGGAATGGAATATTACTCAACTATAAAAAGGAAATGAACATGTGCCATTTACAGAAACATGGATAAACCTAGAGAGTATCATACAGAGTGAAGTAAAGTCAGAAAAACAAAATGTTGCATGTTAACACATATATGTGGAATCTAGAAAAAATAAGTACAGATGAACCTATTTTCTAAAGCAGAAGTAGAGACTCAGACAGAGAGAACAAATAGTATAGACACCAAGGGTGGAAAGCAAGGGTGGGGGAGTAAATTGGAGATTAGGATTTATACACACACACACACACACTACTGTGTATAAAATAGATACCTAATGAATAGAACCTACTGTATAGCACAGGGGGAGAAAAAAACAAGGTAAAAATAAAGTTTGAAAACTTCTGGCAGACAAGAAAGAGAATAGAAGTTCAGAGGATTCTTCTTGGTAGGTTTTTTAGAAGCTGTGGTACTTAAGTTAGGTCTTAAAAGATGGGTAGAATTTAGATACTTCTAATGTGCTTCCAACCACATCCAACTCAATATTGTGATCAACATTGTTGCTTAATGGATACTAGTTGACTTTTTTGGGTCCTCATGTACACCCAAGTACATTCTGTGGTTTGTTTTTTTAAGTGCCATAATAATAGCTAACCAACATGACCTTCATGCTTATCTCTATCCCTGCTTCCTGAATCATTCCACATCCTTACTCTTCCT
>NW_011401577.1:0-583 GCF_000754665.1 Bison bison bison | reverse complement strand
ATATAGCACAGTTCGAACTCTGTGACTCTCTTTTGACACATTCTGTCAGGAGCAAATGATTCATCTTTGCCAGAGGATGCGTACTTTATGCTTAAACATTTGAGTTCCATATCAAATCCCTGTGAGACATTTTGCATCTTAAGGGGGAGTAGACTCAGCTCAAGGACACTTGTGGAGACGAGGAGACATATGATGATGAGGTGGACTCTCAGAGATTCTTACACACAGAGTCTGAAGGAAAGCTACACGGTCAAAATAGCCTGGAGTTAAAACTGGCCTCCAGGATCTCCCCACCATTCTATGCAAAACAAGTACTCTGTCACCCGAAGGAAAAAATGGACATTGGGTTGATTTTGCCCAGCTCCCAGCCTGTCCCAGCCTCTGGCTGATCTCCACAATTCCTTGCCACAGCTGTTTAAGAGATAACTACTCTGAACAACCTTGCAGAAGAACAGGTCCCCTTAAGACTGGAGCTTTCCACATACGTGCCTCTATATCCTTCCTCTTTTCTTGGGTAAGGGCAGTAGCTCACTAATCTGACTGCTGCCCCTTCTCACCTCATAAAGGTGATCTGTAAAGGACT
>NW_011401576.1:0-530 GCF_000754665.1 Bison bison bison | reverse complement strand
GCCCTTTCACTGCCATGGCCTGGGTTCAGTCCCTGGTCAGGGCACTAAGAGCCTGCTGCTGCACAGCACAGTCAATCCAATTTTAAAAAAGAACTTGACTTTTATCATCACTACTCTAAAAGACAGAAAAATCTACAATATTCCTTTCATTCTCTTTCCTATTTCCAAATTTCTGGCAAAACATGTCATGATAAAGCTGTTTTATTACACTATGCTAGCTAAGCCTATAAAACAATAAAGAATAAAAGGCAGAACAGAAAACTCTGATGAAGCTAGAAATGGTCATAATCCCAAACCATAAATTGTGAAGGCTATTTGCCAAATCCAGAGAGGATGTCACAGCTAAATTACACCTCTCCAGAGGTCCTGCAGGAAAAGGAGTTCTTAAAAAGTAAGTGACAGAGCCCAGGAAGCCTCATCAACAATTGTTTACTTGCTTTAATAAGTTCTATAGGCACCCAGTTCTACGCACATAGAACCATAGAACAGAAGGGACCAAAGGAGAAACCATTAATACTTGCCACATTTAT
>NW_011401575.1:0-683 GCF_000754665.1 Bison bison bison | reverse complement strand
GCACTGCCAGGAGGCTGGAAGTGTCTGGAGGCATGCCACACTCACACCCTGTCTCTCCTAGGATGCCTGTCGTTTTGCACGGATAGCCTAGCTTAGCGTATCTTGCGTTTTGTGTCATATCGTGTCAGTGTGTGCCACCCTCATGGAGACAGTGTGCTGGCTTTTGGGCTGATCCTGGGCAGCACAGGCCCAGGACCTTTTCGGTTCTCCTTACGTGTGTGGAACAACTCTCCAGTGCAGCAGACAATCTGTGGCTCTTTCTCCTTCAGGTCTCTGCCCTTTTCTGCAGGACCTTATCCTCCTCACCATCCCAGTCCTGCCGTAGCCACATCCACCATTTTCAAAGGCCTGCCCATGTGAACGCGGACTGAGGGCTCTATAGCCAGTGGTTTCAAAGCCCCACCCCACCTGATTTGTCCTGGGTGAATCCTCAGGCCATGCACCCCCTCTTCCCGGTCCAAACACACACAGCAACATGGTAGAAATGATGAGCTTGTTTTTGTGTTTGGTTTAACTGCAGATTTCTGGAGCCACGGTCTGGAGTTATCACTGGCCATCCTTTCCCCGTTCCCATCCTGTACAGGGTACTGCAGAGATATGACGACCAACCACCCTTAGACTGGGGATGCCTCGTGCCTCCTCTTATGGTTGCTCAGCACCTCCTCTCCTGTCGCCTTCATCTC
>NW_011401574.1:0-982 GCF_000754665.1 Bison bison bison | reverse complement strand
TCCAGGGAGACCGGGAGTGCCGGGGAACTTTGTGGGGGCGCATCAAGGGTGCAAAGCACCGTTTCGACCTCCAATTCCTAACGTGGGACTTCTCCTGAGACGCTGTAGCGGGACAGGGCTTCATCTTGCGATGACGGGGGAACCACGTGGTTTTCTCGAGTTGCGGCGGGATTCTCGAGTTACGACGGGGAATTCGGGATGCCTCTTGTGTTGGCCCAGGGAAGTCCAATCTTCCATTCGAGTTGCGAAGGCATGCTGGGCATTGCTCTCGAGAGACTGCAGGGCCAATAGACCTCATCTAGGCTTGTGTCCAGAAGCCAATGTTCCTCTCCAGGGCCGACCGGGACCTCGGGGTTGCATTCCAGACGCACCCGTGGAGACAGGCATTCATCTCGAGTGGAAGCAAAGAACCCCGCTCTGCTCTCGAGTCGCGACGGGTATCTCTTGGAGCTCACTGGGTGGACTAAAGGGAGTCAAGCCTCCTGAGGCGTTTGGAGAGAGGTCGCGAGGCTGGCCTCGAGGCCATGCAGGAGACGAAGGCCCTCATCTCCGCGATGACGGGGGAGTCTCGGGGTGGTTCTCGAGCGGCGGCCCCAGGGTGCGGTTTCTCACGACGTAGGACGGCGATGTCAGTGAGCCTCTCGTGGGGCGCCAGGGAAGTCGGGTCTCCATGCGAGTGGCGAGGGGGAGCGCGTCATTGCTCTCGAGTCATGGTAGGGGAATCTGGCCTCGAGACGTGTTGAAGGAGGTCTCTCGAGGTCTTTCTCGGGTTGAGGCGGGAAACCCTGGCTTCCCTCGATTTGTGCAGGTGACCTCAGGGGGCTTCTCATGGTGGCTCTGAGAAGTCAGGGAAACTGGAGGTGGGGGGGGGCCTCTCGGGACTCCACGGGGTTTGGTGCATTGGAAGAGGGCCTCGATCTCCAGCTGAGGCAGGAACCTCGAGGGTTCCTCTGATTTTGGACTCCGATCGCAGGGTCCCTGC
>NW_011401573.1:0-599 GCF_000754665.1 Bison bison bison | reverse complement strand
ACCTTTAGAGAAAAGTTTTCTGAAGAAAGGTCTTAAAATGTTAACAGGCCTCCGGGCCAGAAGATGATGCAAATCACCGAAGCGTTTGCATATGATAAGTTTGAAGGAAGAAAGCCTGGTTTGCTGCAAGACTCTACCCCTTACCCCATTATCCTCTATGCATAACTTAAGGTATAAAACTACTTTGAAAATAAAGTGCGGGCCTTTTCACCGAAACTTGGTCTCACCATGTCGTCCTTTCTCTTACCTTCTGGCTGAATTCTTCAGCCTCTTTTCTCCACTGAATTTCCTCACTGAGCTATCCTCATTCTATTACTCTTTATATCCTTAATTAACATTTAATTAAGCAGTTGTTTCCTGATCTTCGCCTACGCCGTCTCTCCTTCGAATACCCTGGATCAGCCGGGGCTGGTCCCCGGCACCCTACCATGGCTCGAGAGCAATGACGCGCTCGCCCTCGCCACTCGCATGGAGACCCGACTTCCCTGGCGCCCCACGAGAGGCTCAATGACCTCGCCGTCGTACCTCGTGAGAAAGCGCACACTGGGGCCGCCGCTCGAGAACAACCCCGAGACTCCCCCGTCATCGCGAGATGAGGG
>NW_011401572.1:0-598 GCF_000754665.1 Bison bison bison | reverse complement strand
ATAGTGCTTTTTTTTTTTTCAGTTTCACACCCTACAGTTCTTTTAAGTCCCTTTTTATTACTAAATCATGTACAGCAATTTATGGTTCCTTGTTCTTAGATATAGACCAACATCTTGGCTTTTTGTTTGTAACTTATTTGTAAGATGTCAGGTACAACTCTTCTCCGGCAATAAACAAAAGCCAAAAAACAAAAAAAATCTCTGCAGCCAATCTTGAGTACACAAACTTGGCATCAAAGTTGCCACATTTCCAAGTGGCAGTGATACCCCTAGTGATACCAGAAAGAGAATATAACTTAAAGAAATTCATTAAATTCAACCAGTATATCCTGCAGTTTTCCTACTTCTCCCTGGGGGACTAATCTGGCAGTTGGAGGTCCTCAGTTTTCCCAAATACCTGACCAGTGGCCTCCCCATACATTATGTGCTGTACCATTATCATGTTTTTTTTTAAGAGAGCAGTCAACATCAGCCCAACTTGGAGAAGACTCAAAATTATTCTTTCACAAGCCCATGGTGGTAGAAGAATAATTTGGGGGGTTGGAAGAATAATTATACTTTCCCCAGCTATTTAAGCAATCATGCTAAATTATCCATT
>NW_011401571.1:4987-5372 GCF_000754665.1 Bison bison bison | reverse complement strand
CTCGAGGCCAGATTCCCCTCCCATGACTCGAGAGCAATGACGCGCTCCCCCTCGCCCCTCGCATGGAGACCTGACTTCCCTGGCGCCCCACGAGAGGCTCACTGACCTCGCCGTCCTACCTCGAGAGAAACCGCACCCTGGGGCCGCCGCTCGAGAACCACCCCGAAACTCCCCCGTCATCGCGGAGATGAGGGCCTTCGTCTCCTGCATGGCCCAGAGGACAACCTCGCGACCTCTCTCCAAATGCCTCAGGAGGCTTGACTCCATTTAGTCCACCCACTGAGCTCCAAGAGATACCCGTCGCGACTCGAGAGCAGAGCGGGGTTCTTTGCTTCCACTCGAGATGAATGCCTGTCTCCCCGGGTGCGTCTGGAATGCAACCCCG
>NW_011401571.1:0-697 GCF_000754665.1 Bison bison bison | reverse complement strand
CCGTCATCGCAAATGAAGACCTTTCCCGCTACAGCGTCTCAGGAGAAGACCCACGTTAGGAATTGGAGGTCGAAACGGTACTTGGCACCCTTGATGCGCCCCCACAAAGTTCCCCGGAATCCCGGTCTCCCTGGAGAGGAACACCGAGGTTTTCGGGCACCGCTTCCTCTGAGCCCCTTCGACCCTCCTGATCTCGACAGGAGGGTCGACTCCCCTGCTTTGTCTGGGAGGGGTTCCCGACCTTCCGGTCGCACCTCAGGATGAGGCCGGTCTCACGACGACATTCCAGACGTGGCCTCGTGGGTGCTTCCACATTTCGAAGCACCCCCGATTTCCCGGTCCCCTCTTGATAAGAACCCGATGCCCGGACACCTCTCCGAACTCCACCCTGTGAATGAAGTCAACACGAAGGGGCAGTGACTCGCCCGTGCATCGTCCGGAAAAAACCCCCAGGTTCCAAATCCAGCTCGACAAGTGGCCTCTCTCCCCGGGGACACCTCGAGAGGCAAGCGGAGTTCCATGCCTCAACCCAAGACGAGGCCTGACTCTCCTGTCCCCAGTCTGCAGGGACCCTGCGATCGGAGTCTGAAATCACAGGAACCCTGAGGTTCCTGCCTCAACTGGAGATGAGGCCCTCTTCCAATGCACCAAACCCCGTGGAGTCCCGAGAGGCCCCCCACCCACCTCCAGTTTCCCT
>NW_011401570.1:0-630 GCF_000754665.1 Bison bison bison | reverse complement strand
TCGAGCTGACATATGACATTCTCTATGTCATTTTGTGATTCCTAGGCACTTTGGCAGCCATGCTTATAAAGTCTCTCACCACTTTCCTCCCACTAATGGCATACAGGGTTCCCCTTACTAACATTGATCTACTCTTTCTTGTCTGTAGACTTTTGGATAATGTACCTTTTTGGTTTCTTATTAGTGATATCGCCTTGCAGTTTAAGTTTCAATTCACTGATAAAGAGCAAATGAGGCACATTTCCAGAGGCTTCTTTCTAAACATTGACTAAGTATTTACCTGTTGATGTTCCCTTCCTTACATGTGCTTTGCGCCCGTTTGTTTGTTTGTTTGTTGTTGTTTGTTTGTTTGTTGGCATGCCACACCTGGACATTTTCTAAGGGTCAATTCAATTCGATCGCTCAGTCGTGTCCAACTCCTTTTGACCCCATGAATAGCAGTACTCCAGGCCTCCCTGTCCATCACCAACTCCCGGAGTTTACTCAGACTCACGTTCATCGAGTCAGTGATGCCATCCAGCAATCTCATCCTCTGTCATCCCCTTCTCCTCCTGCCCCCAATCCCTCCCAGCATCAGAGTCTTTTCCAATGAGTCAACTCTGCATGAGGTGGCCAAAGTACTGGAGTTTC
>NW_011401569.1:0-595 GCF_000754665.1 Bison bison bison | reverse complement strand
AAACGAAAACAATAATGGATTATGATTTCTCACCATGAAAACTGCCAAAGTTCAATGACAAAGTTGAAATATACCAAATTTTTCCTCCAAATGGACGATGACAAATTGGAAAAGGAGTGTTTCAGCAGTGTTGTGAGCGCATAGTGTGACGCAACTTTCTGAAGGACAATATGACATTATCTAGTAAATTTATAAATACATAGAGCCACTTGGCAAGACCCTGTTTGGAATTTCCATTTCAGAAATATTTCTGCAATTTCACCTAGATTATATATCTAATGCTCATTGAAAAAAAATTTTTTCCCCATTATCCTAGATAATTTCTTTGGTATACTTCCCCACACTGTCTTTCCCCATGCAACCTCTGTTCTCAGTTCTGTTATTGTAGATTACATCTGCTTCTTTTAGAACATCCTTTAAATGGAGCCTAGAGTATGTACACATATACACATGTAGTTGCTTAACAATGTTGTGTTACATTCTGCTGTACACAAATCACACTAGGTGTACAAGTGTATAAACATAACCTCTTTCATTTACTTTCTTCTAATTTAGGTCATCACAGAGCATGGAGGGCAGTTCCCTGTGCTACACA
>NW_011401568.1:0-629 GCF_000754665.1 Bison bison bison | reverse complement strand
CCTTCGGGAGAACGGAAGGACGCCTGCGGCCTACGTAAGTGGTGCAAACTTCTTGCCTTGAAGTTTTATTGGTCTCCCGCGTAAACCAAGCTACTCAGCCTCTTTTCCCCACTGAATTTTCCTACTGAGCTATCGTTATTCTATTACTCTTTATATCTTTAATTAATATCTAATTGAAGCTATTGTATCCTGATCCTCGCCTATGCCGTCTCTCCTTCGAATACCCTAGATCAGCCGGGGCTGGTCCTCGGCAAGGGCCTTCGTCTCCTGTATGGCCTAGAGACCAATCTCTCGACCTCTCTCCAAACGCCTCAGGAGGCTTGACTCCCTTTAGTCCACCCAGTGAGCTCCAAGAGAGACCCGTCGCGACTCGAGAGCAGAGCGGGGTTCTTTGGTTCCACTCGAGATGGATGCCTGTCTCCCCGGGTGCGTCTGGAATGCAACCCCGAGATCCCTTTCGCCCCTGGAGAGGAACACTGGCTTCTGGACACAAGCCTAGATGAGGTCTATTGGCCCTGCAGTCACTCGAGAGCAATCCCCAGCTTTCCTTCGCAATTCGAATGGAAGATTGGACTTCCCTGGGCCAACACAAGAGGCATCCTGAATTCCCCGTCGTAACTCGAGAATCC
>NW_011401567.1:0-521 GCF_000754665.1 Bison bison bison | reverse complement strand
GTATAGCTAGAAATGACAGGCTATCAGAGAGTATGGTTTGGCATTTTCTAAATTAAAATTCATATTAACATGTAAATAATTAAATCTGGCCAGAGCATCAGATGTAACAAAGTATTTTTAAAGTCTGGCACTGCTCAGTTTTAATTTATTTAAAGACTGTGTATGTATAAAGAAGCTTAATAACATAGACATGTTCATTTAAGTTAATAAAACAGGATTACAAAGGGAAAAACTAAATTTAAGGAGAAAGCAGACATGCCAGATATGTGAATAGCATGGTGTGTTTGGGTATAGCACCTAATATTCCTGCAGAAAAAGCTGAGTGTAAACAGCTCTGAATTCTCTAATTCTCATTTCCAGGCACAGAAAAATATCCTGGACCCTCGGGGGCAGAGAGGAGTTTTTCTCTGGTGCTAAACTTACAGAGAAGTGTTGCCTGTGGGAACCTGTACAGCTCTACCCCCTCTGTTTACCTAGAAAAGACCCTCTGATTTCCACCTAAAGAATTACTTCTTGGAATT
>NW_011401566.1:0-702 GCF_000754665.1 Bison bison bison | reverse complement strand
ATGCACTGATCACGTGACTGCGCATGCACTGATGACGTGGCTGTTCGGGCACTGATCACGTGTTTATCAGGCAGTGATCAGTGACTGACAGGCGCTGATCAGGGGACTGTGCACGCACTGATCAGGTGGCTGATCAGGAACTGACCACCTGACCGCGCATGCAGTGATCACGTGGCTGGTCGTTTACTGATCACGTGTTTATCATACGGTGATCACGTGACTGAGGGGCGATGATCACGTGACTGTGCCGTCAGTGATCACGTGGCTGAGCAGGCACTGATATCGTGACTGAGCATGCACTGATCATGTGCCGGGAGCCGGGGAGGCATTCCACTCTGGACAAAGGTCATGAGGAAGGAGGCTCGGCATACGCAAATGTGGTATCGAGCCTCAGGAGTCCACCCGGATATTCTCGAGCATCTCCCCCCCCAAAAAACCGGAGTCTGCCTACTCTATTGCTTTGTGCTCTCACCTCTGATTTCACTGGGGGCTGTCCCCCACCACCATCTCGCTCTCTCTGTCAAAGAGGTAACTTACAGCTCCAATTCATTAAGTTCCTTGTCATTCTTCCCTTTAACTTCCAGCTGAGTCTCCATCTGGAGCGCGGAACCCACCACGCTTCCTAATTATGCCTGGGCTGCTAAGACCCACTCGAGAAGGTGTCTAGGGTGAGGCACCTTTCGCTATTCGAGAGGGCGCCTG
>NW_011401565.1:0-506 GCF_000754665.1 Bison bison bison | reverse complement strand
TGACTGCGCATGCACTGATGCGTGGCTGTTCGGGCACTGATCACGTGTTTATCAGGCAGTGATCAGTGACTGACAGGCGCTGATCAGGGGACTGTGCACGCACTGATCAGGTGGCTGATCAGGAACTGAGACCTGACCGCACAAGCAGTGATCACGTGGCTGGTGGTTCACTGATCACGTGTTTATCATACGGTGATCACGTGACTGAGAGGCGCTGATCACGTGACAGTGCCCTCAGTGATCACGTGGCTGAGCAGGCACTGATATCGTGACTGAGCATGCACTGATCATGTGCCGGGAGACGGGGAGGCATTCCACTCTGGACAAAGGTCATAAGGAAGGAGGCTCAGCATACGCAAATGCGGGATCGAGCCTCAGGAGTCCACCCGGATATTCTCGAGCATCTCCCCCCAAAAGACAGAGTCTGCCTACTGTATTGCTTTGTGCTCTCACCTCTGATTTCACTGGGGGCTGTCCCCCACACCATCTCGCTCTCTCTGTCAAAG
>NW_011401564.1:0-668 GCF_000754665.1 Bison bison bison | reverse complement strand
CTTGTGTTGGCCCAGGGAAGTCCAATCTTCCATTCAAAATGCGAAGGAAAGCTGGGGATTGCTCTCGAGTGACTGCAGAGCCAATAGAACTCATCTAGGCTTGTGTCCAGAAGCCAATGTTCCTCTCCAGGGGCGACCGGGATCTCGGGGTTGCATTCCAGACGCACCCGGGGAGACAGGCATTCATCTCGAGTGGAAGCAAAGAACCCCGCTCTGCTCTCGAGTCGCGACGGGTATCTCTTGGAGCTCACTGGGTGGACTCAAGGGAGTCAAGCCTCCTGAGGCGTTTGGAGAGAGGTCGCGAGGTTGGCCTCTAGGCCATGCAGGAGACGGAGGCCCTCATCTCCGCGATGACGGGGGAGTCTCGGGCTGGTTCTCGAGCGGCGGCCCCAGGGTGCGGTTTCTCACGAGGTACGACGGCGACGTCAGTGAGCCTCTCCTGGGGCGCCAGGGAAATCGGGTCTCCATGCGAGTGGCGAGGGGGAGCGCGTCATTGCTCTCGAGTCTTGGTAGGGGAATCTGGCCTCGAGACGTGTTGAAGAAGGTCTCTCGAGGTCTTTCTCGGGTTGAGGCAGGAACCCCTGGCTTCCCTCGACTTGTGCAGGTGACCTCAGGGGGCTTCTCATGGTGGCTCTGAGAAGTCAGGGAAACTGGAGGTGGGGGGGGAC
>NW_011401563.1:0-1239 GCF_000754665.1 Bison bison bison | reverse complement strand
TAAGAACCCGATGCCCGGACACCTCTCCGAACTCCACCCTGTGAATGAAGTCAACACGAAGGGGCAGTGACTCGCCTGTGCATCGTCCGGAAAAGACCCCCAGGTTCCAAATACCGCTCGACAAGTGGCCTCTCTCCCCGGGGACACCTCGAGAGGCAAGCGGAGTTCCATGCCTCAACCCAAGACGAGGCCTGACTCTCCTGTCCCCAGTCTGCAGGGACCCTGCGATCGGAGTCTGAAATCACAGGAACCCTGAGGTTCCTGCCTCAACTGGAGATGAGGCCCTCTTCCAATGCACCAAACCCCGTGGAGTCCCCGAGAGCCCCCCCTCCCTACCTCCAGTTTCCCTGACTTCTCAGAGCCACCATGAGAAGCCCCCTGAGGTCACCTGCACAAGTCGAGGGAAGCCAGGGTTTCCTGCCTCAACCCGAGAAAGACCTCGAGAGACCTTCTTCAACACGTCTCGAGGCCAGGTTCCCCTACCATGACTCGAGAGCAATGACCCGCTCCCCCTCGCCACTCGCATGGAGACGCGACTTCCCTGGCGCCCCACGAGAGGCTCACTGACCTCGCCGTCGTACCTCGTGAGAAACCGCACCCTGGGGCCGCCGCTCGAGAACCACCCCGAGACTCCCCCGTCATCGCGGAGATGAGGGCCTTCGTCTCCTGCATGGCCTAGAGGCCAACCTCGCGAACTCTCTCCAAACGCCTCAGGAGGCTTGACTCCCTTTAGTCCACCCAGGGAGCTCCAAGAGACACCCGTGGCGACTCGAGAGCAGAGCGGGGTTCTTTGCTTCCACTCGAGATGAATGCCTGTCTCCCTGGGTGTGTCTGGAATGTAACCCCGAGATCCCGGTCGCCCCTGGAGAGGAACATTGGCTTCTGGACACAAGCCTAGATGAGGTCTCTTGGCCCTGCAGGCACTCGAGAGCAATCCCCAGCTTTCCTTCGCAACTCGAATGGAAGATTGGACTTCCCTGGACCAACACAAGAGGCATCCCGAATTCCCCGTCGTAACTCGAGAATCCCGCCGCAACTCGAGAAAAACCACGTGGTTCCCCCGTCATCGCAAGATGAAGCCCTTTCCCGCTACAGCGTCTCAGGAGAAGTCCCACGTTAGGAATTGGAGGTTGAAACGGTACTTGGCACCCTTGATGCGCCCCACAAGTTCCCCGGCATCCCGGTCTCCCTGGAGAGGAACACCGAGGTTTTCCGGCACCACTTCCTCTGAGCCCCTTC
>NW_011401562.1:0-596 GCF_000754665.1 Bison bison bison | reverse complement strand
CGCTGAGGTCCATAGGTTGAACCTAGGTAAACCAGGGTTGAGATGCAGGAAGAATTTCAGGCAGGGAAAATAGCATCTTGGAAGGATCCAGACCCGGCCGCGCTCGCTGAGCCGGGCCTCCCCCCTGATCCCATTCGCTGCTCAGGCCCGCGCGGCCCCGGAGGTGTCGGTCTTCGGCGCCCGCCGCCTCCCAACCCCCGCGGCCCAGGGGCCTCTGAACCTCCTGCGGGCCTAGACACAGCGAAACTTGAGCGCCCACCTTGCCCGGCACCTGTCCGGTGCCCAAACCCACCAGAAGCCAGGGAGGCGTGGTCGACCGGAGCGCCTCAGCCCCTCCCCTTCGCACTACCGAGGCCCCCCCCTTTGCCCCCACGCCAAGCCCTCGACCTTCCTGAGAGAGCAGACGAGCCACAGGCAGGCACACGGACAGACACACAGACACTCGCACGCACCCACGCCAAGGGAGACAGCTGGCCTGCGCAAGCTCCTCAACCAGAGCCAGAGCGCCTGGGAGAGGCCGGGGCCAGACGAACGGGCCGGTGGCTGGCTGTCAGGAGATACAGAGGCAGAAATACATGAAGATTCCGAGACAGACT
>NW_011401561.1:0-650 GCF_000754665.1 Bison bison bison | reverse complement strand
ATTATTATTACTTAAGTTCATAATTTCCATCAGGGTTCATTCTGTGCTGACTGTATCCTCCGGGTGTTGACAAATGTATGAAGACACGTACCCACTACTGTGTATCATATGGAACAGTTTCTCCGCCCTAAAAGCCCCATGCTCCAACTTTTTAACCTTCTAAAAGCCTCGCTGGGTTAGCCTTCCTGAAAGAGAATTGTGATGCAGACTTGCTCTTGCTGAAATTAAAGCTGTCAGCGGCTTCCTTGTGACCCACAAAGTACAAGCCTGTAGCACTTGGACTTCTCACCATCCAGCCTCACTTGTATCTGTCACTGCTCCTCTTTCAGGGGCTTCTACTCCTGCCACTGCTCTTTGACATTCCCCCCACGCGCTGCTCACCTCCCCACTCCCTGCCTGTTTATGTCGCTCTTCTCTCCACACGAAGGCCCGGGCCTTTCCCACAGAGCTGCCGTCTCTCAAAGCCCATCACAGGATCCCTCCCACGATATACTCTGTTTCCTTGTGAGAGTCATCTCCTACTTCTCAGAACCTCCCTGATGCTGTCCCTCTGTCTCCTCAATGGCATTTACAGGTTGACCTCACAATCCTGCAACCTGCCAGATAACTGCATATTTTTTACAAATTGAAGTTTTGTGGCAACCTTGCAT
>NW_011401560.1:0-509 GCF_000754665.1 Bison bison bison | reverse complement strand
GCAAGATTCGTGTCTGCTCAGTCACGGGTGTCCAAGCCCTGCTGAGTCATGTGTTTTAGAGTCTGCTTGCCATTATGCAGTCTGCTCAGCTCCTGATTTTTGCCAGCTGAACTGCGAGATTCGTGCCTGCTCAGCTCCTTGATCTTTGCCTGCTGAGCTGTGTGATTCCTGCCTGCTCAGCTCCATGAGTATTGCCTGCTGAGCTGCATGATTGGTGTCTGCTGAGCTGCACCAATTGTGTCTGCTGAGCTGCACGATTGGTGTCTGCTGAGCTGCCCAAATTGTGTCTGCTCAGTCCCGGGTGTAGAGCCTGCTGCGTCACGTGTTTAGAGTCTGCTTAACCAGTTCATTACAGTTTGCTCAGCTCCTTGACGATTTCCTGCTCCTCTCCGTGAATAGTGCCCTCTTAGCCAAGTGATTAGTGCCTGCTCAGCTCTTTGATTATTGCCTCCTGAAGCACGTGATCAGTGCATGATAGCCGCGTGATCAGCGCCTCTCAGTCACGTGAT
>NW_011401559.1:0-706 GCF_000754665.1 Bison bison bison | reverse complement strand
GAGCGCGTCACTGCTCCCGAGCCATGGTAGGGGAATCTGGCCTCGAGACGTGTGGAAGAAGGTCTCTCGAGGTCTTTCCCGGGTTGAGGCAGGAAACCCTGGGTTCCCTCGACTTGTGCAGGTGACCTCAGGGGGCTTCTCATGGTGGCTCTGAGAAGTCAGGAAAACTGGAGGTGGGAGGGGCCTCTCGGGACTCCACTGGGTTTGGTGCATTGGAAGAGGGCCTCATCTCCAGTTGAGGCAGGAACCGCAGGGTACCTCTCATTTCAGACTCTGATCGCAGGGTCCCTGCAGACTGGGGACACGAGAGTTAGGCCTCGTCTTGGGTTGAGGCTTGGAACTCCGCTTGCCTCTCGAGATGTCCCCGGGGAGTGAGGCCGCTTGTCGAGCTGTATTTGGAACCTGGGGTATTTTCCGAACGATGCACGGAAAAACTGGCCCTTCGTGTTGACTTCATTCACAGGGTGGAGTTCGGAGAGGTGTCCGGGCATCGGGTTCTTATCAAGAGGGGACCGGGAAATCGGGGTCCTACGGAATGTGGAACCACCCACGAGGCCACGTCTGGAATGTCTTCGTGAGACCGGCCTCATCCTGAGGTGCGACCGGAAGGTCGGGAACCCCTTCCAGACAAAGCAGGTGAGTCGACCCTCCTGTCCAGATCAGAAGGGGAGAAAGGGCTCAGAGGAGGGGGTGCCGGAAACCTCAG
>NW_011401558.1:0-688 GCF_000754665.1 Bison bison bison | reverse complement strand
CCATGTCCCTCCTCCAATGCATGAAAGTGAAATGTGAAAGTGAAAGTCGCTCAGTCGTGCCCCGACTCTGAGCGACCCCATGGACTGCAGCCTACCAGGCTCTTCCGTCCATGAGATTTTCCAGGCAAGAGTACTGGAGTGGGGTGCCCATTGCCTTCTCCCCATATCTATTCACAAGCCTGCCTAAATCATTGACTTCTAGCCACCTTTGGGATGCCAATGACCACCTACCCTTACCAGGCCACAGAGGAGAGAAAACACTTACCACAGGAGGTCCGGGTAAGGAACAAGGAACTTACAAGCTCCCACCAACCAGGATTCTGCAGAGGTCAACAAGAGGTCAGCAAGAGATGGGAGACTGCAGTCCAGAGGTCCTAGCAACTTCCAGCGAGCAGCAAAGACCCAGCATAGTCAAAACGAATTCAATGTTACCCAAAACAAATAAATCAACGGACAGAAGTTCTTGGAACACATGACTGAGGTTAGGGGTGAGGCAGTACATGTATGTGCCAGGATACTCTTAAAGTATACTCTTAACATAGATGAGGAGAACAAGGTAAGAGGAAAACTTACTGTTTGGTTCAGGTCGCTTCTGAGCCTTTTGGGGGAACCGACCTGAAGCCAGAGTCTAGCCGAAATACACAGGCTTTGAACATCGCTGAAGACCAACATTTCCTAAGGAAAAAAT
>NW_011401557.1:0-655 GCF_000754665.1 Bison bison bison | reverse complement strand
AGGAAAAAGGTGTGGCTTTCAGTGGCACAGCAACACTGAGAGCTGACTTTCCAAGAACAAGGAAGTCAGAAGATAATGGACTGGCATCTGTAAAATGCTGAAAAACAAATAACCACCAACCTGGAATTCTATACTCAACAAAAATACTCTTCGAATGTGAAAGCAAAATAGAGACTTTGAGGGCAAAGGGAAATGAGACAATTCATCACCCACACACATGAACTAAAAAAAATATTCAGGCAGTGCTTTGGGAAAAAGAAAAGTAGTCTATGACGGAAATATAAAAAACAAGTAGAGACCAACAACGAGGTAACTGTGAGGGTAAATATTAACTCTACAAAACAATGATGTTAACGCCAAATATATATCTAACAGTTCAAAGTGTAACACTGACAAGGAGGAAACAGTCGAGTCAGGGAGGCAGTAAAGTACTAAGTTAGGCTTGAGTGTAAAACACACGCTGTGTCTGCAAATATGCACCTAACAACCTGACAGAGGAGCACAGAACTAGAGAAACACTTCAAACTTCTAAAAGAAGGCAAGAGCAAAGAACACAGACTAGGTGGGACAAACAGAAAACACACAGCAACATGGTGTCTACACACTGAATATCAACATTATAAACACAGCAAACACTCTCATTAAAAGATAAAGT
>NW_011401556.1:0-616 GCF_000754665.1 Bison bison bison | reverse complement strand
GTCTTTCTCGGGTTGAGGCGGGAAACCCTGGCTTCCCTCGATTTGTGCAGGTGACCTCAGGGGGCTTCTCATGGTGGCTCTGAGAAGTCAGGGAAACTGGAGGTGGGAGGGGCCTCTCGGGACTCCCCTGGGTTTGGTGCATTGGAAGAGGGCCTCATCTCCAGTTGAGGCAGGAACCTCAGGGTTCCTCTGATTTCGGACTCCGATCGCGAGGGTCCCTGCAGACGTGGGGACAGGAGAGTCAGGCCTCGTCGTTGGGTTGAGGCATGGAACTCCGCTTGCCT
Organism: Bison bison bison; assembly: GCF_000754665.1. Classification (NCBI taxonomy): domain Eukaryota; kingdom Metazoa; phylum Chordata; class Mammalia; order Artiodactyla; family Bovidae; genus Bison; species Bison bison. The sequence continues at coordinate 332 of NW_011401556.1, read as the reverse complement.
CTCGAGGTCGGTCCCGGGGAGAGAGGCCACTTGTCGAGCTGTAGTTTGGAACCTGGGGGTTTTTCCGGTCGATGCACGGGCGAGTCACTGCCCCTTCGTGTTGACTTCATTCACAGGGTGGAGTTCGGAGAGGTGTCCGGGCATCGGGTTCTTATCTAGAGGGGAACGGGAAATCGGGGTGCTTCGCAATGTGGAAGCACCCGCGAGGCCACGTCTGGAATGTCGTCGTGAGACCGGCCTCATCCTGAGGTGCGACCGGAAGGTCGGGAACCCCTTCCAGACAAAGCAGGGGATCGACCCTCCTGTCGAGATCAGGAGGGTAGAAGGGGCTC
>NW_011401555.1:0-834 GCF_000754665.1 Bison bison bison | reverse complement strand
TATTTTTTCCTCTCTGATTCATTTATTTCTACCATTCTATCTTCTAATTCACTAATCCTATCTTCTGCCTCTGTTATTCTACCATTTGTTGCCTCCAAAGTATTTTTGATCTCATTTATTGCATTATTTATTATATATTGACTCTTTTTATTTCTTCTAGGTCCTTGTTAAACCTTTCTCGAATCTTCTCAATCCTTGTCTCCAGGCTATTTATCTGTGATTCCATTTTGATTTCAAGATTTTGGATCATTTTCACTATCATTATTCGGAATTCTTTATCAGGTAGATTCCCTATCTCTTCCTCTTTTGTTTGGTTTGGGGGGCATTTATCCTGTTCCTTTACCTGCTGGGTATTCCTCTGTCTCTTCATCTTGTTTATATTGCTGAGTTTGGGGTGTCCTTTCTGTATTCTGGCAGTTTGTGGAGTTCTCTTTATTGTGGCGTTTCCTCACTGTGGGTGGGTTTGTACAGGTGGCTTGTCAAGGTTTCTTGGTTAGGGTAAGCTTGTGTCGGTGTTCTGGTGGGTGGAGCTGTATTTCTTCTCTCTGGAGTGCGATGAAGTGTCCAGTAATGAGTTATGAGATGTCTATGGTTTTGGGGTGACTTTGGGCAGCCTGTATCTTGGAGCTCAGGGCTGTGTTCCTGTGTTGCTGGAGAATTTGCTTGGTGTATGTCTTGCCCTGGAACTTGTTGGCCCTTGTGTGGTGCTTGGTTTCAGTGTAGGTATGGAGGTGTTTGATGAGCTTCTGTCAATTAATGTTCCCTGGAGTCAGGAGTTCCCTGGAGTTAGGGGTTGGACTTAAGCCTCCTGCTTAAGTAAGTTATCGGTCTTAT
>NW_011401554.1:0-815 GCF_000754665.1 Bison bison bison | reverse complement strand
TTAGAGTCTCTTCCAATGAGTCAACTCTTCATGTGAGATGGCCAAAGTATTTGATAGCAAATAGATTAAGACACAAGGGAAACTGTGAGAGATTTTTATTTTTGTAGTTCCAAAATCACTGTGCATGGTAACTGAAGCCATGAAGTTAAAAGACACTTGCTTCTTGGATGAAAAGCTATGACAAACCTAGATAGCATATGCAACCAGAGACATCACTTTTCTGGCAAAGGTCCATATAATCAAGGTATGGTTTTACCCAGTAGTCATGCATGGATGTGAGATCTGAACCATAAAGAAGGTTGAATGCCAAATAATTGATGTTTTTAGAACTGTGGTGCTGGAGAAGACTCTTGAGTCCCTTGAACTGCAAAGAGTTCAAACCAGTCAGTTCTAAAGAGAATCAACACTGACTACTAATTGGAAGGACTGATGTTGAAGTTGCAATACTTTGGCCACCTGATGCAAAGAGCCAAATCATTAGAAAAGACACTAATGCTGGGTAAGATTGTAAGCAGGTGGGGATGGGTGTGACAGAGAATAAAATAGTTGAATGTTGGCATAACTGTCTCAATGGGCATGAATTTGAGCAAATTCCAGGAGATAGTGAAGGACAGGGAAGCCTGGTGTGCTGTAGTTCATGGGGTTGCAAAGAGCTGGACATGGCTGTGTGACCGAAAAACATCAATCATGGGTAAATAAGGAAGCACCTGAAGTGTGTCACAGCACTTAAACACTGGATGTTGATAAACGACTGTATGTATTTGAAATAGGATAGATGAGGAAGCCTTGTGAATTAATCAGCACTGAAAGAATGG
>NW_011401553.1:0-666 GCF_000754665.1 Bison bison bison | reverse complement strand
TGAGCCTCCGTGGGGCGCCAGGGAAGTCGGGTCTCCATGCGAGTGGCGAGGGGGAGCGCGTCATTGCTCTCGAGTCATGGTAGGGGAATCTGGCCTCGAGACGTGTTGAAGAAGGTCTCTCGAGGTCTTTCTCGGGTTGAGGCGGGAAACCCTGGCTTCCCTCGCTTTGTGCAGGTGACCTCAGGGGGCTTCTCATGGTGGCTCTGAGAAGTCAGGGAAACTGGAGGTGGGAGGGGCCTCTCGGGACTCCCCTGGGTTTGGTGCATTGGAAGAGGGCCTCATCTCCAGTTGAGGCAGGAACCTCAGGGTTCCTCTGATTTCGGACTACGATCGCAGGGTCCCTGCAGACTGGGGACAGGAGAGTCAGGCCTCGTCTTGGGTTGAGGCATGGAACTCCGCTTGCCTCTCGAGGTGTCCCCGGGGAGAGAGGCCACTTGTCGAGCTGTATTTGGAACCTGGGGGTTTTTTCCGGTCGATGCACGGGCGAGTCACTGCCCCTTCGTGTTGACTTCATTCACAGGGTGGAGTTCGGAGAGGTGTCCGGGCATCGGGTTCTTATCTAGAGGGGACCGGGAAATCGGGGTGCTTCGCAATGTGGAAGCACCCGCGAGGCCACGTCTGGAATGTCGTCGTGAGACCGGCCTCATCCTGAGGTGCGACCGGAAG
>NW_011401552.1:0-934 GCF_000754665.1 Bison bison bison | reverse complement strand
ATATAAATATGTTATAAATATCTTTAAATTGTATCATTCTTTTCCCAAACATATCTACTGAGTCCTGTGCCTATAGGTCCATCAACCTTCTATAGATAAGGTGATTATAATCAAAGAAGCTATAATATTTACTAATGAAAATTTTAAACTTACTCTCCCATATTTATATGATTAAAAAAGTTTTATAATAACATACCATAATTGCTGCATCAGATTGTTGAGTGAAGTATTAACAACCACCTTTATTGAAAGACTTTTTTTAAACAAGAACATTGATTATGAGTTTCCATAAAAGGCAATAACTAAAAAAATAATTATAGGGAAGGGTGTAGGCACCAGATTATAACACAGAAAAGCTATGACTTATTCCAAAGTCACATTTTTTAGAATAAAACCTAGCAGATGCATTAACTCAAGATAAAGAAGATGAAAAACCTGTTGATAGAGGATGAGACTGAAGCAAAAACCCAAATTATGAACTTTACTGTTTCACTAATCTCACACCTGCTTATGGCCTAAGTAAAGTAAGATGGTGGAGTAGAAGGACATGCACTCATCTTCTCCTGTGAGAACACACTGAAATTGCAACTAGCTGCTGAACAACCATCAAAGGAGAATGTTGGATACCAACAAAAAAAGATACCCTGAATCCAAGAACAAAGGAAAAGCCCCAACAAGATGGCAAGAGGAGTACAATCATATTTAAAATCAAATCTCATACTCTCAAGAGATGCTCAGAGGGCACAAACAAAAGCTTGTGTGCACCAGGAACCAGGAAAAGGAGCAATTGCTTCCACAAGAGAGTGAGCCAGACCTGCCTTTGAATCTCTGAATGTCTCCTGACGAGACATGAGTCAGCAGAAGCTGGCTGCGGGGACAGGGTCTCTGGCTGCAGCACACCTGGGAGCGTGTGACATAACTCCTCTTGATGAGG
>NW_011401551.1:0-727 GCF_000754665.1 Bison bison bison | reverse complement strand
TCATAAAGTTCCTTGTCATTCTTCCCTTTAACTTCCAGCTGAGTCTCCATCTTGAGCGCGGAACTCACCATGCTTCCTAATTATGCCTGGGCTGCTAAGACCCACTCGAGAAGGTGTCTAGGGTGAGGCACCTTTCGCTATTCGAGAGGGCGCCTGCGGCCTACGTAAGTGGTGCAAACTTCTTGTCTTGAAGTTTGATTGGTCTTCCGCGTAAACCAAGCTACTCAGTCTCTTTTCTCCACCGATTTTTCCTAATGAGCTCTCCTCATACTATTATTCTTGACATCTCTGATTAGCATATAAATAGTCGCCTAGGCCATCTCTCCTTCGAATACCCTGGATCAGTTGGGGCTGGTCCCTGGCAGGTGGCGACCGAACAGGGACCTCAGGAGGCAATACTCAAAGAGGTGAGCAGACACGAAACACGCAATCAGCAGGCAATAAGCATGAAGCTCAGCAGTGACGAATCATGCTGCTCAACTGGCAATAATCAAGCACGTGACCAGGCAGGAATCACGCAGCTCCGCTGGCAATTGTCAAGCAGATGAGCCGACAGGAATCACGCAGCTCAGCCGGCCCTGATCACGTGACTCTGCAGGCACTGATCATGTGGCTGATCAAGTCCAGATCACGTGACTGAGCATGCACTGATCACGTGGCTATCATGCACTGATGACGTGACTGCGCATGCACTGATGACGTGGCTGGTCGTTCACTTATCACGTGT
>NW_011401550.1:0-663 GCF_000754665.1 Bison bison bison | reverse complement strand
TTTCAAGTTTTTCTATGTAGATGACTAATCTTAAATACGCTTTGAATCAGCAAAACTCACTGAACAGTCTGCTGTTTGATTTTTTTTTCTTTTTTAATTTTTATTGGAGTATAGTTGACTTACAATGTCACATTAGTTTCAGGTGTACAGCAAAGAGAATCGATTATACATAAACATATGTCAATTCTTTTTTCAGATTCTTTTCCATATAAGCCACCCTGTGCTTTACAGCAGGTTACTAGTGGTTATCCATTTTATATATAGTAATGTGTATGTTGCTGATGCTCTAACTGAGAATGGTGGAATGGTGTAGTATGAGTTTTATGTATCTTCACCTTGTCAAAACAGCAAGAAATTTAAATATTTTCCTAATATGTCATATGACTCATTCATCTCAGGTTATCAAACAATCAACAAACTCTCAATTCCACTCATAATATGTCTCCTTAATAAATTAATGAAATTTGAAAATATGAGGGTTATACAGTTCACTTCCAGATGTCATAAAAATTTCTAGTGAATTTACAGTTAATCTTTATCACTTTGATTTCATGTCTCATTAGTTTTTAATCTGTATTTCTTTAGCTCTCCAATAAGTGTAAAGATTATGAAAGAAGTAGGCTTCATTTGTGTGATGCAACCACTGCAAAACACCTTTCCAAA
>NW_011401549.1:0-516 GCF_000754665.1 Bison bison bison | reverse complement strand
TCTTCCTGACTCAGGAGTTGAACCTGCATCTCTTGACGTCTCCTGCAATGGCAGGTGGATTCTTTACCACCAGCATTACCTGCGAAGCCCTAATATCTTATGACTAAGAGCAGAACAAGTCTTTTTGACTTTCTTTGAAAGAATTATTTCTTTCTCACCTTGATGTCAGGCTCTTTGCTAAGTTTGAAACACTCACTTGAAAAAGAAAATATTATTTTCTCTAATGACATGATATCACTGCTTATTAGAAGATAAAAAGCACATTTATAAAAATTATGCAAGCAAACATTCCCTTATAAGTCTATCTTGTGGAAATAAGAATTTTCAAATTATAAACTAAGGAGAATGTGCTTTTTCTTAAGAAGAGAGTTCATAAAAGGATCCGTTTACAAAGCAAATTTTTAGGTTTCTATTCTAGTCAGGATGTCAAAATAGGCGGGCTTCTTGTTTCACTCCAACATGGATATGGAAGGAATGACAGAAGCAAAACAGAATCATGACTTTCAAGAAATATCA
>NW_011401548.1:0-795 GCF_000754665.1 Bison bison bison | reverse complement strand
TGTTAGTTCTTTGACTTTGTTGACTGTATTGTGGGTATATAGGACATTGCCCTTGTATGTAAAAACACATACCACAGTTTGGGAAATACGGGAAAACATCAGCAACTTACTCTCAAATGGTTGAAGGAAACAAAGCTATTTTGCCTTAATTTTTTACTTCCCTGGTGGCTCAGATCGTAAAGCGTCTGCTTACAATGCAGGAGACCGGGGTTCAATCCCTGGGTTGGGAAGATCTCCTGGAGAAGGAAATGGCAACCCGCTCCAGTATTCTTGCCTGGAAAATCCCATAGACGGAGGAGACTGGTAGGCTGCAGTCCATGCGGTCGCAAAGAGTTGGACACAACTGAGCGACTTCACTTTCACTTTGAACTGTTTTGGAAATTTGAGCTTGTTCACAAATTTTTTTAAATAAAACAATAACAATGATGATTATGATGGTATTCTACAGTCTAAAACTTATCTGACTTTTTATTGCTTATCTGACTTTTAGGAAAAAAAGATAAGAATCCTTAAAGTGAACTATAAGACTTTGTATGATCATCCTGTCACCTGTTGACTCTTCTTTAGGCTCACTGCATTATCTTCTTCCTGTTCCTCAAACAAACCATGGACTTTTGAGGTACAAGTTCATGCTCTTGTCTTCCCTCTGCCTAAAACATTCTCTAATTCATTGCCCATATACATTAAATTTCTTTTTTATCGTCTTTATTTTGGTAATACCCTTACAAAACTTTTGCCTCTCCAAGGTCAGTTTTCCGTTATTTATTCTCACAGTGCTGTGCATTTTCCCTTCAT
>NW_011401547.1:0-728 GCF_000754665.1 Bison bison bison | reverse complement strand
TGTACAAAAAGATCTTCACGTCCCAGATAATCACGATGGTGTGATCACTGACCTAGAGCCAGACATCCTGGAATGTGAAGTCAAGTGGGCCTTAGGAAGCATCACTATGAACAAAGCTAGTGGAGGTGATGGAATTCCAGTTAAGCTATTTCAAATCCTGAAAGATGATGCTGTGAAAGTGTTGCACTCAATATGCCAGCAAATTTGGAAAACTCAGCAGTGGCCACAGGACTGGAAAAGGTCAGTTTTCATTCCAATCCGTAAGAAAGGCAACGCCAAAGAATGCTCAAACTACCGCACAATTGCACACATCTCACACACTAGTAAAGTAATGCTCAAAATTCTCCAAGCCAGGCTTCAGCAATATGTGAACCGTGAACTTCCTGATGTTCAAGCTGGTTTTAGAAAAGGCAGAGGAACCAGAGATCAAATTGCCAACATCTGCTGGATCATCAAAAAAGCAAGAGAGTTCCAGAAAAACATCTATTTCTGCTTTATTGACTATGCCAAAGCCTTTGACTGTGTGGATCACAATAAACTGTGGAAAATTCTGAAAGAGATGGGAATACCAGACCACCTGACCTGCCTCTTGAGAAATTTGTATGCAGGTCAGGATGCAACAGTTAGAACTGGCCATGGAACAACAGACTGGTTCCAAATAGGAAAAGGAGTACGTCAGGGCTGTATATTGTCACCCTGCTTATTTAACTTATATGCAGAGTACATCA
>NW_011401546.1:4836-5340 GCF_000754665.1 Bison bison bison | reverse complement strand
GGGGGAGTCTCGGGGTGGTTCTCGAGCGGCGGCCCCAGGGTGCGGTTTTTCACGAGGTACGACGGCGAGGTCAGTGAGCCTCTCGTGGGGCGCCAGGGAATTCGGGTCTCCATGCGAGTGGCGAGGTGGAGCGCGTCATTGCTCTCTAGTCATGGTAGGGGAACCTGGCCTCGAGACGTTTTGAAGAAGGTCTCTCGAGGTCTTTCTCGGGTTGAGGCAGGAAACCCTGGCTTCCCTCGACTTGTGCAGGTGACCTCAGGGGGCTTCTCATGGTGGCTCTGAGAAGTCAGGGAAACTGGAGGTGGGGGGGGGGCCTCTCGGGACTCCACTGTGTTCGGTGCATTGGAAGAGGGCCTCATCTCCAGTTGAGGCAGGAACCTCAGGGTTCCTCTGATTTCAGACTCCGATCGCAGGGTCCCTGCAGACTGGGGACAGGAGAGTCAGGCCTCGTCTTGGGTTGAGGCATGGAACTCCGCTTGCCTCTCGAGGTGTCCCCGGGGAGAG
>NW_011401546.1:0-695 GCF_000754665.1 Bison bison bison | reverse complement strand
TTCGGAGAGGTGTCCGGGCATCGGGTTCTTACCAAGAGGGGACCGGGAAATCGGGGTGCTTCGCAATGTGGAAGCACCCACGAGGCGACGTCTGGAATGTCGTCGTGAGACCGGCCTCATCCGGAGGTGCGACCGGAAGGTCGGGAACCCCTTCCAGACAAAGCAGGGGAGTCGACCCTCCTGTGGAGATCAGGAGGGTCGAAGGGGCTCAGAGGAAGTGGTGCGGGAAAACCTCGGTGTTCCTTTCCAGGGAGACCCGGATGCCGCGGAACTTTGTAGGGGCGCATCAAGGGTGCCAAGTACCGTTTCGACCTCCAATTCCTAACGTGGGACTTCTCCTGAGACGCTGTAGCGGGAAAGGGCTTCATCTTGCGATGACGGGGGAACCACGTGGTTTTTCTCGAGTTGCGGCGGGATTCTCGAGTTACGACGGGGAATTCGGGATGCCTCTTGTGTTGGCCCAGGGAAGTCCAATGTTCCATTCGAGTTGCGAAGGAAAGCTGGGGATTGCTCTCGAGTGACTGCAGGGCCAACAGACCTCATCTGGGCTTGTGTCCAGAAGCCAATGTTCCTCTCCAGGGGCGACCGGGATCTCGGGGTTGCATTCCAGACGCACCCGGGGGAGACAGGCATTCATCTCGAGTGGAAGCAAAGAACCCCGCTCTGCTCTCGAGTCGCGACGGGTATCTCTTGGA
>NW_011401545.1:0-551 GCF_000754665.1 Bison bison bison | reverse complement strand
GGGCTGGAAGAAGTACAAGCTGCAATCAAGACTGCCGGGGAAATATCAATAACCTCAGATACGCAGATGACACACCCTTATGGCAGGAAAGTGAAGAAGACTAAAAAGCCTCTTGATGAAAGTAAAAGAGGAGAGTGAAAAAGTTGGCTTAAAGCTTAACATTCAGAAAACGAAGATCATGGCATCCGGTCCCATCACTTCATGGCAGAGAGATGGGGACATGGTGGAAACAGTGTCAGACTTTATTTTTCTGGGCTCCAAAATCACTGCAGATGGTGATTGCAGCCATGAAATTAAAAAACGCTTACTCCTTGGAAGGAAAGTTATGACTAACCTAGATAGCATATTGAAAAGCAGAGATACTACTTTGCCAACAAAGGTCCGTCTAGTCAAGGCTATGGTTTTCCCAGTGGTCATGTATGGATGTGAGAGTTGGACTGTGAAGAAAGCTGAGTGCTGAAGAATTGATGCTTTTGAACTGTGGTGTTGGAGAAGACTCTTGAGAGTCCCTTGGACTGCAAGGAGATGCAACCAGCCCATCCTAAAGGAGA
>NW_011401544.1:0-656 GCF_000754665.1 Bison bison bison | reverse complement strand
GGAGGAGGAAATACCACTGATGGTGGCTGAGCAATCAGTGGTTCCTGGAAACTGAGTCATTACCTTTATTCTTGGGCAGAGCTGTAGCAGCAGGCTCACTGTTTCCAAGCAGCTTCCTGTGCTGCTTCCGCTGCCAGATAATCCTCCGAGGCTTCCAAGGTACTAAGTTACACTCTCTGAATTGAGAACTCGGGACAGATTGGCACGCGGCTACTCTTAGCAGCAACAAAACGGCAACCCAGCTGGTGTTACGGTGTAAACGTCACTTTTCTCGCGCATGACGCTACCGGCCTATCCCCCAAGCACAGTCTCTTCTGCCCTACGGAGCACGTGTAGTCCAAACCAACTGACTTCCTGGTACTCAACACTGTGAGGGACGCTGTGTCCGATTCCAGTAAAGAATGATATATTTTTGGAGAACACCGCGCTGAGCTTGAAACGAGATGTGTCAATGTAATGAAGACTGCGTGCATTTCCCTAACTAGAAACCGCTTGAGCTAACTCATACTACTGAACAGACTTCTGCTACCTGTTAATAAGTGCTCTTGCCTGACTATTTCTTCACTTAAATTGTATCCGTTGTCTTCCTTCTTGGAGAAACAAATTCCATCAGGATGCTTCTGTTAGAAATCTAGCGTAATACAAGTGGTGGAGGA
>NW_011401543.1:0-701 GCF_000754665.1 Bison bison bison | reverse complement strand
GTTCCAAAGAATAAGCAAAAAGAGATAAGAAAGCCTTCTTCAGAGATCAGTGCAAAGAAATAGAAGGAAAACAACAAAATGGGAAAAACTAGAGATCTCTTCAAGAAAATCAGAAATACCAAAGGAACATTTCATGCAAAGATGAGCTCAATAAAGGACAGAAATGGTATGGACCTAACAGAAGCAGAAGATATTAAGAAGAGATGGCAAGAATACACAGAAGAACTGTACAAAAAAGATCTTCATGACCCAGATAATCACGATGGTGTGATCACTGACCTAGAGCCAGACATTCTGGAATGTGAAATCAAGTGGGCCTTAGAAAGCATCACTACGAACAAAGCTAGTGGAGGTGATGGAATTCCAGTTGAGCTATTCCAAATCCTGAAAGATAATGCTGTGAAAGTGATGCACTCAATATGACAGGAAATTTGGAAAACTCAGCAGTGGCCACAGGACTGGAAAAGGTCAGTTTTCATTCCAATCCCAAAGAAAGGCAATGCCAAAGAATGCTCAAACTACAGCACAATTGCACTCATCTCACAAGCTAGTAAAGTAATGCTCAAAATTCTCCAAGCTAGGCTTCAGCAATATGTGAACCGTGAACTTCCTGATGTTCAAGCTGGTTTTAGAAAAGGCAAAGGAACCAGAGACCAAATTGCTAACATCCACTGGATCATGGAAAAAGCAAAGAGAGTTCC
>NW_011401542.1:0-779 GCF_000754665.1 Bison bison bison | reverse complement strand
GCTTCCTGACCTGCATACAGATTTCTCAAGAGGCAGATCAGGTGGTCTGGTATCCCCATCTCTTTCAGAATTTTCCACAGTTTATTGTGATCCACACAGTCACAGGCTTTGGCATAGTCAATAAAGCAGAAATAGATGCTTTTCTGGAACTCTCTTGATTTTCCCATGATCCAGCAGATGTTGGCAATTTGATCTCTGGTTCCTCTGCCTTTTCTAAAACCAGCTTGAACATCAGGAAGTTCACGGTTCACATATTGCTGAAGCCTGGCTTGGAGAATTTTGAGCATTACTTTACTAGCGTATGAGATGAGTGCAATTGTGCGGTAGTGTGAGCATTCTTTGGTATTGCTTTTCTTTGGGATTCGAATGAAAACTGACCTTTTCCAGTCCTGTGGCCACTGCTGAGTTTTCCAAATTTGCTGGCATATTGAGTGCAGCACTTTCACAGCATCATCTTTCAGGATTTGGAATAGCTCAACTGGAATTCTATCACCTCCACTAGCTTTGTTTGTAGTGATGCTTTCTAAGGCCCACTTCACTTCACATCCCAGGATGTCTGGCTCTAGGTCAGTGATCACACCATCATGATTATCTGGGTTGTGAAGATCTTTTTTGTACAGTTTTCTGTGTATTCTTGCCATCTCTTCTTAATATCTTCTGCTTCTGTTAGGTCCATACCATTTCTGTCCTTTATTGAGCTCATCTTTGCATGGAATGTTCCCTTGGTATCTCTAATTTTCTTGAAGAGATCTCTAGTCTTTCCCATTCTGTTGTTTTCC
>NW_011401541.1:0-842 GCF_000754665.1 Bison bison bison | reverse complement strand
CTCACCTGGCGATTATCAAGCAGATGAACGGACAGGTGCCAAGCGGCTCAGGTGTCGATTATCAAGCAGATGAGAGGGAAGGTGTTGCGGGGCTCAACTGGCGATTATCAAGCAGATGAGCGGGCAGGTGTCGCGAGGCTCAGCTGGCGTTTATCAGGCAGATGATCGGCAGGTGTCGCGCGGCTCAGCTGGCGATTATCAGGCAGATGAGCGGACAGGTGTCACCCGGCTAAGCTGGCGATTATCAGGCAGATGAGCGGGCAGGTGTCGCTCTTCTCACTTGGTGATTATCAAGCAGATTAACAGGAAGGTGAAGCGTGGCTCAGCTGTCGATTATCAAGCAGATGAGCGGGCAGGGGTCGCGCGGATCAGCTGGCGATTATCAGGCAGATGAGCGTGCAGGTGACGCATGGCTCAGATGGCGATTATCAGACTGATGAGCGGACAGGTGTCACCCGGCTCAGCTGGCGATTATCAAGCAGATGAGCGGGCAGGTGTCGCGCAGCTCAGCTGGTGATTATCAAGCAGAGGAGCGGGCAGGTGTTGGGCGGTTCAGCTGGCGATTATCAAGCAGATGAGCGGGCAGGTGTCACCCGGCTAAGCTGGCGATTATCAGGCAGATGAGCGGGCAGGTGTCACGCGGCTAAGCTGGCGATTATCAGGCAGATGAGCGGGCAGGTGACGCCGGCTCAGCTGGCGGTTATCAGGCAGATGAGCGGGCAGGTGTCACTCGGCTAAGCTGGCCATTATCAGGCAGATGAGCAGGCAGGTGACGCCGGCTCAGCTGGCGATTATCAGGCAGATGAGCGGGCAGGTGTCGCGCAGCTCAGCTGGTGATTATC
>NW_011401540.1:0-736 GCF_000754665.1 Bison bison bison | reverse complement strand
GGGAAATCGGGGGTCCTACGGAATGTGGAACCACCCACGAGGCCACGTCTGGAATGCTTCGTGAGACCGGCCTCATCCTGAGGTGCGACCGGAAGGTCGGGAACCCCTTCCAGACAAAGCAGGGGAGTCGACCCTCCTGTCCAGATCAGGAGGGGAGAAAGGGCTCAGAGGAGGGGGTGCCGGAAAACCTCAGTGTTCCTCTCGAGGGAGACCGTGATTTCGGGGAACTTTGTGGGTGGCATCAAGGGTGCCAAGTGCCCTTTCGACCTCCAGTTCCTAACGTGGGACTTCTCCTGAGACGCTGTAGCGGGAAAGGGCTTCATCTTGCGATGACAGGGGAGCCACGTAGTTTTTCTCGAGTTACGGCGGGATTCTCGAGTTACGACGGGGAATTCAGGATGCCTCTTGTGTTGGCCCAGGCAAGTCCAATCTTCCATTCGGGTTGCGAAGGAAAGCTGGGGATTGCTCTCGAGTGACTGCAGGGCCAATAGACCTCATCTAGGCTTGTGTCTAGAAGCCAATGTTCCTCTCCAGGGGCGACAGGGATCTCGGGGTTGCATTCCAGACGCACCCGAGGAGACAGGCATTCATCTCGAGTGGAAGCAAAGAACCCCGCTCTGCTCTCGAATCGCGACGGGTATCTCTTGGAGCTCACTGGGTGGACTCAAGGGAGTCAAGCCTCCTGAGGCGTTTGGAGACAGGTCGCGAGACTGGTCTCTAGGCCATGCAGGAGACG
>NW_011401539.1:0-576 GCF_000754665.1 Bison bison bison | reverse complement strand
CCAGTCAGAATGGCTGTGATCCAAAAGTCTACAAGCAATAAATGCTGGAGAGGGTGTGGAGAAAAGGGAACCCTCTTACACTGTTGGTGGGAATGCAAACTAGTACAGCCACTATGGAGAACAGCGTGGAGATTACCTTAAAAAACTGGAAATAGAACTGCCTTATGATCCAGCAATCCCACTGCTGGGCATACACACTGAGGAAACCAGAAGGCAAAGAGACACGTGTACCCCAATGTTCATCGCAGCACTGTTTATAATAGCCAGGACATGGAAGCAACCTAGATGTCCATCAGCAGATGAATGGATAAGAAAGCTATGGTACATATACACAATGGAGTATTACTCAGCCATTAAAAAGAATTCATTTGAATCAGTTCTAATGAGGTGGATGAAACTGGAGCCTATTATACAGAGTGAAGTAAGCCAGAAGGAAAAACACCAATATAGTATACTAACGCATATATATGGAATTTAGAAAGATGGTAACAATAACCCTGTGTATGAGACAGCAAAAGAGACACTGATGTATAGAACAGTCTTTTGGACTCTGTGGGAGAGGGAGAGGGTGGGAAG
>NW_011401538.1:0-785 GCF_000754665.1 Bison bison bison | reverse complement strand
ACACACACACACACACACACACACATACACACACACACACACACAGCCAGCCAACTGGAGGGCTTCGGAGATCTGGTGACTATCAAGCCAATGGAGGACGTCATGGAGAAGAAAAGATGTTTGTGGCTGTTCTCTCCCTGAACCCCAAAAAACTTGGAAGGCAAGTCAGAAATGTGTGAAAGATATGCTGTGCCATTTGCCATGGAATTTGACAGCAGTTCTTTTCCTATCTCCCTACAGCCTTTAACAATGGCTTTGGCATTCCATTTCTCTATAGGACAATACAAATATATTAAGTTTTTAAAAATGTTTCCCTGAGGAGCCAAGATGGCGGAGGAGTAGGACGGGGAGAACACTTTCTCCCCCACAAATTCATTAAAAGAGCATTTAAACGTCGAGTAAATTCCACAAAACAACTTCTGAATGCCGGCAGAGGACATCAGGCACCCAGAAAAGCAATCCAACTCTTCGAAAGGAGGTAGGAAAAAATATAAAAGACAAAAAAAGAGACAAAAGAGGGAGGGACGGAGTTCCGTCCCGGGAAGGGAGTCTTAAAAAGAGAGAAGTTTCCAAACACCAGGAAACCTTCTCACTGCCGAATCTGTGCCGAGCTTTTGAAGCACAGAGGGCAACATAACAGGAAGAAAAAATAAATAAACAATTAAAACTCGAAGATTGCGAGTCCTACGGTAACTCCCCCAGCGGAGAAGCAGCGCAGACACCTGCACGCGCCATTAGCAAGCGGGGGCTGGGCAGGGAGGCTCAGCGCGGGCTGCATGGCTTAG
>NW_011401537.1:0-618 GCF_000754665.1 Bison bison bison | reverse complement strand
AATGGGCTGACAGTTTATGGGCCCTCAAACTTCACCCAGCACGTGGTGATGATCCGAGGAGGCAGGCACCCTGCGAAGGGTCAGGCCAGGAGGGAATGGGCTCCTGTGCTGTGAGGACAGGGAGAAGCAGGAGGCAGTCTAGGAACCAGGAAACAGGCCTCACCAGATGTGGCACCTGCTGGTGATCTTGGGACTCCCCAGCCTCAAGACTACAAGAAACAACTTTCTGTTGTTTATCAGCTAGTCTACGGGATTTATAACAGTAACCCCAAAAGCCTACAATGGGGCTCTTCATGGAATTAAGCTAGAAATCAAAAAAGGGTCACTGGAAAAAGCTCCCCAAACATTGCGAAGTTAAATGACACACTGCTTGAAGAATTTCATGAATAATAATTTTAAAAACACAATGAAAATTAGAAAATACTTTTCCATAAAAGATAATGAAAATCTGGCTTATTCAAACCTGTGGGACACAGCGACTGTGTTTAGAGGGTAACTTAAAGTCTTAAACACATACACTGGAAAAAAAGGAGGCTAAAAATCAATTAAGCCTCTCTCCCAAGAAACCAGGAAAAAACATAGCAAACGAAACACAAGGTAGATGGGGGAAAAAAAAAA
>NW_011401536.1:0-606 GCF_000754665.1 Bison bison bison | reverse complement strand
GTGGGCGAGGGGAAGGAATTGAAACCAACCACACAACAAAAATCCTAAAGAATCTACAGAGCAAGTCAAAACATGAGAATAATACAGGTTTTTCTTTAGTCATTGCTCTCAGAGTCCTTTCGCCCGCTAAAATTGCAGTCCACCTCACCTCCCTAGGATGCCCTCCAAAACTGTGCTGAACTCTGAACCTGATTTGGGGGGAGCTCATTCTAATCCGGTCCTACTCCTATATGTTTTTTTGTCTCCAATGTTCACAACTATCAGAACCAGGACGTTCCTTTTGTGGCAGTTATCAGTGTCTTTTTATATATGATTCAGTTCAGTTCAGTCGCTCAGTCGTGTCCGACTCTTCGCGACCGCATGAATCGCAGCACGCCAGGCCTCCAGTCCATCACCAGCTCCCGGAGTTCACTCAGACTCACGTCCATCGAGTCAGTGATGCCATCCAGCCATCTCATCCTCTGTCGTCCCCTTCTCCTGCCCCGAATCCCTCCCAGCATCAGAGTCTTTTCCAATGAGTCAACTCTTCGCATGAGGGGGCCAAAGTACTGGAGTTTCAGCTTTAGCATCATTCCTTCCAAAGAAATCCCAGGGCTGATCTCCTTC
>NW_011401535.1:0-533 GCF_000754665.1 Bison bison bison | reverse complement strand
GCACAGATCACGTGACTAATCATGAACTGAACACTGGCTATAATTCACTGATCACGTGGATGTCATGCACTGATTATGTGCGTGTCATGCACAGATCACGTGACTAATCATGAACTTATCACGTAGGTATCATGCACTGATCACGTGGCTGATCATACAGTGTTCACGTGTCTGATCATGCACTGATCACATGGCTGAACCTGCAATGATCACGTAGCTAACAGGTACTGGTCACGTGACTGATCATGCAATGATCACGTGGCACTCATGCACTGATGACGTGGCTGATCATACTCTGCTCACATAACTGATCATGCACACACCACGTGGCTATCATGCACTGCTCACGTGGCTGGTCTTGCAATGATCACGTAGCCACCATATACTGGTCACGTGAATGATCATGCACAGATCACGTAAATTATCATGCACTGTTCACGTGACTGATCATGTACTGATCACGTGACTGATCATGCACTGATCACGTGGCTATCATGTACTAGTCACGTGCTGATCATGCAATGATCATGAGC
>NW_011401534.1:0-896 GCF_000754665.1 Bison bison bison | reverse complement strand
AGAAAAGAGGATGAATAATTCAGCCAGAAGGTTAGAGAAAGAACGACATGGTGAGACCAAGTTTCGGTGAACAAGACCCGCACTTTATTTTTCAAAGTAGTTTTTATACCTTAAGTTATGCATAGAGGATAATGGGGGAAGGGGTAGGGTCTTGCAGCAAACCAGGCTTTCTTCCTGCAAACTTATCATATGCAAAAGCTTAGGTGATTTGCATCATCTTCTGGCCCGGAGGCCTGTTAACATTTTAAGACCTTTTCTTCAGAAAACTTATTTTTCTCTAAAGGTGGTTGGTCAGGAGCCACCTTCCCAAAAAGCATTAGATAAAGTTGCATTCCTACAGAGCAAAGGTGTGGTGGGCTATAACAAGAAAAAGAATTAACTCAAGGGGTCCCAGGTTACAAACATTAAAGCTACTACTTACACCAATTATGTTAATCAATACACTGCCAGGGACCACAGCAGGTAAGGGATATGGAAACTGAGCAGCAAACAATGGCCCAACAAGTGAAAAACCATTCACCAAATACAATTTCTAATCAATCTTTTAACTACTTCAAAAGAATCTGTGTTTAGACAGTTTAGAACATCTCCTGCCCCTCACAGTTAGGAGGCTCTGAACAATCACATGTGGCCGGAAAAACCTATTCAGGTAGGCTAGAGGATTTACCAAAGGAGTTTGTAGGTTAAACACTGTCACACCCAGGAATTATTAACTGGAACTGTAAGCTTAACTCTTTTTTTCAGAGAGAGGTAGTGGGGGAGAGCCCCCCCGTAAAGTCAGAGGTTTAGGTGAAAGCACAAGCAGAAAGTAGGCAGACTCTGGTTTTGGGGGTATATGCTCGGAATTTCCAGGGGGACTCCTGAAGCTCGATCCCGCCTTTGCGTATGCCGAGCCT
>NW_011401533.1:0-691 GCF_000754665.1 Bison bison bison | reverse complement strand
CCTCCAAAATGGATCAAGTTTCCCCACACGGGGTTTCCAATCCAAACCTAAAAAAGCCCAAGGGGGC
The DNA here is from genome assembly GCF_000754665.1 of Bison bison bison. Taxonomy (NCBI): domain Eukaryota; kingdom Metazoa; phylum Chordata; class Mammalia; order Artiodactyla; family Bovidae; genus Bison; species Bison bison. Next base: position 624 of record NW_011401533.1, on the reverse strand, counting down.
TAAACCCATCCCGCCCCGTTGACCTGTGGCCCAAGGTGCCCCTCCCCCCACAGCCTCCTTCCACAGCCCCAGGGCATTCAAGAGTTCGCCGGCCCCGCCTGCCTGCTCCATCCGTGGTCCTCCCGCCCCCCCTGCAGGACCCTCTAAAAAAAGCGACCGACAGGCAGGTGGCGCCCGACAACCAACCCGCTGTCCGGAGAGCCGGCCGCAGCCTAGAAGCTCCGAGGGAGACCAGCAGGGACTCGTTGCCAAGACGGGGCCCATCCTAGGGCGCAGTTTCTCCGCTCAGTCAGCGACGCGGACAGGAAAAGGGACACGCCGACACTTCTCGAGGACGTCCCTGGGGCGAGGTACGACGGACGCGGGGGAGCGGGGGACAGGCGGGGGGGGAGGGGAAGGATTCTTGACAACCCCACCCACGGGGGCAGCGGAATGCACTCCCCAGCCCGAGAGGGACCTCAGGCCAACGTCAGGCGGCGCGACCTCCCGCCCCGAAAAATAACTCGCCAAACCCCTTTTTGTGACCCCGACCCCAAACTCTTTCAGCAAAAACAACGTTCAACATGACAAATAAAGACCTTCACGTTAGAAATGCGCACTCGTATTGTGGTGATGAAACAAAAG
>NW_011401532.1:0-588 GCF_000754665.1 Bison bison bison | reverse complement strand
TTCTGGTTTCCTCAGTGTGTATGCCTAGCAGTGGGATTGCTGGATCATAAGGCAGTTCTATTTCCAGTTTTTTAAGGAATCTCCACACTGTTCTCCATAGTGGCTGTACTAGTTTGCATTCCCATCAACAGTGTAAGAGGGTTCCCTTTTCTCCACACCCTCTCCAGCATTTATTATTTGTAGACTTTTGGATCGCAGCCATTCTGACTGGTGTGAAATGGTACCTCATAGTGGTTTTGATTTGCATTTCTCTGATAATGAGTGATGTTGAGTCATCTTTTCATTGTGTTTGTTTAGCCATCTGTATGTCTTCTTTGGAGAAATGTCTATTTAGTTCTATGGCCCATTTTTTGATTGGGTCATTTATTTTTCTGGAATTGAGCTGTAGGAATTGCTTGTATATTTTTGAGATTAGTTGTTTGTCAGTTGCTTCATTTGCTATTATTTTCTCCCATTCTGAAGGCTGTCTTTTCACTTTGCTTATAGTTTCCTTTGATGTGCAGAAGCTTTAAGTTTAATTAGGTCCCATTTGTTTATTTTGCTTTATTTCCAATATTCTGGGAGGTGGGTCATAGAGGATCCTGCTGT
>NW_011401531.1:0-684 GCF_000754665.1 Bison bison bison | reverse complement strand
AATCTTCCATTCGAGTTGCGAAGGAAAGACTGGGGATTGCTCTCGAGTGACTGCAGGGCCAATAGACCTCATCTAGGCTTGTGTCCAGAAGCCAATGTTCCTCTCCAGGGGCGACCGGGATCTCGGGGTTGCATTCCAGACGCAGCCGGGGAGACAGGCATTCATCTCGAGTGGAAGCAAAGAACCCCGCTCTGCTCTCGAGTCGCTACGGGTATCTCTTGGAGCTCACTGGGTGACTAAAGGGATCAAGCCTCCTGAGGCGTTTGGAGAGAGGTCGCGAGGCTGGCCTCGAGGCCATGCAGGAGCGAAGGCCTCATCTCCGCGATGACGGGGGAGTCTCGGGGTGGTTCTCGAGCGGCGGCCCCAGGGTGCGGTTTCTCACGAGGTACGACGGCGAGGTCAGTGAGCCTCTCGTGGGGCGCCAGGGAATCGGGTCTCCATGCGAGTGGCAGGGGGAGCGCGTCATTGCTCTCGAGTCATGGTAGGGGAATCTGGCCTCGAGACGTGTTGAAGAAGGTCTCTCGAGGTCTTTCTCGGGTTGAGGCGGGAAACCCTGGCTTCCCTCGCTTTGTGCAGGTGACCTCAGGGGGCTTCTCATGGTGGCTCTGAGAAGTCAGGGAAACTGGAGGTGGGAGGGGCCTCTCGGGACTCCCCTGGGTTTGGTGCATTGGAAGAGGGCCTCAT
>NW_011401530.1:0-668 GCF_000754665.1 Bison bison bison | reverse complement strand
TTTGCTCCTCTACTGTAGACATGTCTAAGAGTCATCAACATGAAGCACAAAATGTTCATAGTGCCTCGGTTTGTTCTAAGGTAAAAATTGCTATATCGTTATATCTGTCACAAGCTTGTCAACAAGAAAGTACCTCGAAAGAACAGGAACAAAACGAAAAATTAAATGTGATATGAGCTTTTAGATAAACTATGAACACTAATTACACTCTGAAATATCTGCCTATGAGAGTCTTGATTGAAGACAGAGGAGAAGGGGACGACAGAGGCTAAGATGGTTGGATGGCATCACTGATTCGATGGACATGAGTTTGAGCAAGCCCCTGGAGTTGGTGATGGACACGGAAGCCCAGCGTCCTGCAGGCCACGGGGTCCCAAAGAGTCAGACACGACTGAGCCACTGAACTGAACTGAACATACAATCGTTTCTCCAGGTGTTTGGGTTACCCGAGTTTCGATCCTGTGCTAAACTAAGTGACGACAGTGTACTGAAGAGCTGGGTCATTTCCAAATAAATTAAAGTTCTGAAACATTCACGCCTTGAAAGGACCTCCCTTTTACACAGAAACAAAAGAGATTTTTGACTATCCAATAATAGTGTCTGGCACCATCCTGACATGTGAAACGTAAGAAAGCAATTTTTTTTTTTGTTTTTTTTTGGTTCTGATC
>NW_011401529.1:0-690 GCF_000754665.1 Bison bison bison | reverse complement strand
AATTTTACATTTTTAAGATAACAACTGTCCTCAAGGCAAGATACATCCTTGTAAAGACCAGGTATAACTCCCATAATTTAACATTTTAAAATTAACAGAAAGGTTGAATCCAAAGACTGTCCTTAGGCAGGATACATTATTGGTATATAATCCTAAGGAATGTGGAGAAGAAAAAAAGTTTGTCCTTTTTTCCTCCTTGAGAATTCCAGACCCCTCTCTCCTTGGGGACCCCTAGACTTCCTATCAACCTGCCTAGGAACTGACTCTCTCACTGACTTTAGGGGAAATGCTTTCAATTTTTCACCATTGAGGATAATGTTTGCTGTGGGTTTGTCATATATAGCTTTTATTATAAGTTGAGGTATGTTCCTTCTATTCCTGCTTTCTGGAGAGTTTTTATCATAAATGGATGTTGAATTTTGTCAAAGGCTTTCTCTGCATCTATTGACATAATCATATGGTTTTTGTTTTTCAATTTGTTAATGTGGTGTATTACATTGATTGATTTGCGGATATTGAAGAATCCTCGCATCCCTGGGATAAAGCCCACTTGGTCATGGTGTATGATCTTTTTAATGTGTTGTTGGATTCTGATTGCTAGAATTTTGTTAAGGATTTTTGCATCTATGTTCATCAGTGATATTGCCTGTAGTTTTCTTTTTTTGTGGTCTATCTTTGTCTAGGTTTTGG
>NW_011401528.1:0-592 GCF_000754665.1 Bison bison bison | reverse complement strand
GTATTCGAAGGAGAGATGGCCTAGGCGACTATTTATATGCTAATTACAGATGTCAAGAATAATAGTATGAGGAGAGCTCAGTAGGAAAATTCGGTGGAGAAAGAGACTGAGTAGCTTGGTTTACGCGGAAGACCAATCAAACTTCAAGACAAGAAGTTTGCACCACTTACGTAGGCCGCAGGCGCCCTCTCGGATAGCGAAAGGTGCCTCACCCTAGACAGCTTCTCGAGTGGGTCTTAGCAGCCCAGGCATAATTAGTAAGCGTGGTGGGTTCCGCGCTCCAGATGGAGACTCAGCTGGAAGTTAAAGGGAAGAATGACAAGGAACTTTATGAATTGGAGCTGTAAGTTAATCTTTGACAGAGAGAGCGAGATGGTGGTGGGGGACAGCCCCCAGTGAAATCAGAGGTGAGAGCACAAAGCAATACAGTAGGCAGACTCTGGTTTTTTTGGGGGGGGAGATGCTCGAGAATATCCGGGTGGACTCCTGAGGCTCGATCCCGCATTTGCGTATGCCGAGCCTCCTTCCTCATGACCTTTGTCCAGTGTGGAATGCTTCCCCGGCTCCCGGCACATGATCAGTGCATGCTCAG
>NW_011401527.1:0-527 GCF_000754665.1 Bison bison bison | reverse complement strand
AGTGGCCAAAGCAGAAGGGCCAGCACTGGTTGAGGCAGCAGTGCCAGGCCTGGTTGAGGCAGAAGAGCAAGCAGCGGCTGAGGCGGCAGTGCCAGGCCTGGTTGAGGCAGAAGTGCCAGCCCTGGCTTCACTTCTGGCTCCGGTGGTCTCTACTTCCTCTCTCCAAGCCTCCTCATATTGCAGCAGGAAGGCAGGATGGACTGAATCCTTGACCTTGGCCAAAAACTGCAGGACTTTCGTCTTGCTCGTTTCTGTGAGCGCTTTAGGACCCCAGAGGAACTCATAGCGAGGGGGATCGCTGCCGGGCACCTGGTGGTACTCCAGGTACTCTTCCCGCACCAGATCTTCTGTGATGAGCTTCCTGGGCTCTCCAAAGATGAAGTGACTTCTTCCATCATAGATGCCCAGAATATTCAGGAACTTCCAGATCTTCTCCTCAGGGGCGTGGTTGCCATTCAGGTAGATGACACCCAGCAGAGGCATCAGAAGACCATTCTTCGGCAGCCCCCAGTCACCTCTCATAGACT
>NW_011401526.1:0-606 GCF_000754665.1 Bison bison bison | reverse complement strand
TTTCATTCTTTTACAAGTGGTTGACCAGTTTTTCCCAGCACCACTTGTTAAAGAGATTTGTCTTTTCTCCATTGTATATTCTTGCCTCCTTTGTCAAAGTAAGGTGTCCATATGTGCGTGGATTTATCTCTGGGCTTTCTATTTTGTTCCATTGATCTATATTTCTGTCTTTGTGCCAGTACCATACTGTCTTGATGACTGTGGCTTTGTAGTAGAGCCTGAAGTCAGGTAGGTTGATTCCTCCAGTTCCATTCTTCTTTCTCAAGATAGCTTTGGCTATTGGAGGTTTTTGTATTTCCATACAAATTGTGAAATTATTTGTTCTAGCTCTGTGAAGAATACTGTTGGTAGCTTGATAGGGATTGCGTTGAATCTATAGATTGCTTTGGGTAGTATACTCATTTTCACTATATTGATTCTTCCAATCCATGAACATGGTATATTTCTCCATCTATTAGTGTCCTCTTTGATTTCTTTCACCAGTGTTTTATAGTTTTCTATATATAGGTCTTTAGTTTCTTTGGGTAGGTCTATTCTTAAGTATTTTATTCTTTCAGTTGCAATGGTGAATGGAATTGTTTCCTTAATTTCTCTTTCTGTTTTCTC
>NW_011401525.1:0-879 GCF_000754665.1 Bison bison bison | reverse complement strand
ATGCAAAGGACAAGCCTGCACAGCTCTGTGCACATCTGCCCCCTCCCCCCCTCACAGCCAGCAGCATTTCCAAGTGACCTCCTAAGGCCTTCGCCAAACTACAGGGGCACCTCTGGGCTTCCTGTTTCCCTCATTTTTTGGAATCTTTTTCTACAAAAAAAAAAAGAAAACAAAAAACAAATTAAAACAAACAAACAAACAAACAAACAAAAAACCCGACACATTTCTTCGTCCAATGCCACAGTGGAAGGAAAACAGGCCTTCAATATTAAGACCTAAATTTGCAAAAAACTTAGGAGCTTGGTGTTTTGTTTTGTTTTGTTTTGTTTGAATCAAACCACCACATCATTTAAAATTTTTACACGTCTAATTATTCGGTTCCAAAACACCAAACTTGTACTGCACACGGTCCCCATGGAAAGGCCCCCTCAGCAGGACAGCCACAGATGCTGCCATGAAACGGGCAGCAGGGTGCCCTCCTCCCTTGTTTTCTGCCTGGGCGGCCACCGGGTTTTGAAACCCATGCACCCTACTAAGTTTCTAGGGTGCAATTCGTGGACCCTTCCCTTTCCCATCCCAGCAGGTGGTCAAGGGCCCGCTGGCCTCCAAAGTGCCAGAAGCAGGGCTGGGCCAGCCGGCCAGAGTTCAGGGTTCTGGCCCTTGGACTTGCAGCGGACACTAGGCTGCTTGGGAAAAACCGCGCGGCTCTGACCTTCCAGCAAAGGGGTGGAGCGGTAAAGGCCTTGAGCCCAAAGGCGATGCCTTTCTGCGACCGCCAGGTTGTGCCAACAGAGGGCGGACTACGTGGTTCCCTGCTCCACGCAGTCCCAGTTCCCTTACCTGTGGTCCGCACCCCTCCGCCGCGCCCACTGGATGCCG
>NW_011401524.1:0-545 GCF_000754665.1 Bison bison bison | reverse complement strand
ACATACATCACAGCAGGATTCTCTATGACCCACCTCCCAGAATATTGGAAATCAAAAGCAAAAATAAACAAATGAGACCTAATTAACTTAAAAGCTTCTGCACATCAAAGGAAACTATTAGCAAGGTGAAAAGACAGCCTTCAGAATGGGGAAAATAATAGCAAAATGAAGCAACTGACAAACAACTAATCTCAAAAATATACAAGCAACTCCTACAGCTCAAACTCCAGAAAAATAAAACGACCCCAATCAAAAAAATGGGCCAAAGAACTAAATAGACATTTCTCCAAAGAAGACATACAGATGGCTAACAAACACATGAAAAGATGCTCAACATCACTCATTATCAGAGAAATGCAAATCAAAACCACTATGAGGTACCATTTCACACCAGTCAGAATGGCTGCGATCCAGAAATCTACAAATAATAAATGCTGGAGAGGGTGTGGAGAAAAGGGAACCCTTTTACACTGTTGGTGGGAATGCAAACTAGTACAGCCACTATGGAGAACAGTGTGGAGATTCCTTAAAAAACTGGAAATAGA
>NW_011401523.1:0-1115 GCF_000754665.1 Bison bison bison | reverse complement strand
ACCCACTCCTGTGGTAAGTGTTTTCTCTCCTCTGTGGCCTGGTAAGGGTAGGTGGTCATTGGCATCCCAAAGGTGGCTAGAAGTCAATGATTTAGGCAGGCTTGTGAATAGATATGGGAGAAGGCAATGGCACCCCACTCCAGTACTCTTGCCTGGAAAATCTCATGGACGGAAGAGCCTGGTAGGCTGCAGTTCATGGGGTCGCTCAGAGTCGGGCACGACTGAGCGACTTCACTTTCACATTTCACTTTCATGCATTGGAGGAGGACATGGCAACCCACTCCAGTGTTCTTGCCTGGAGAACCCCAGGGACTGCGGGGCCTGGTGGGCTGCCGTCCATGGGGTCACACAGACTCGGACACGACTGAAACGACTTCGCAGCAGCAGCAGCAGCAGCAGCAGCAGTGCATAGATATCAAAAGGGTTTAGAACAGTCAGGTAGGATCACGCAAGTCACCGTGAAGCAATACTTCTCCACTTAGCCAAAGCTAACAAAAGATTTCTGTTCTAGGTCAACCTAGAAGAGATCACGGAAGAGGTAAAGAAACTTAAAATCCATTAGCAAAGGCAGTTCAACCTCTCAAGAAACCTTGTGCTAGGCACAACACTCTTTTCTGGGGGTCCACTTTCCCTACAACCTCCTGATCCCATTCTGTACCCATTTCTTTGCTTCTCCCATCCTGAAGCTGCCACCCGGAAGAAAGAACGACGTCGTTTTCCTTCAGAAAATGCGATTTCATGCCACATACTTTCTTTTAATTACCAAGTCATACATTTCCCTTCAGCAACCAAGAACTGACTTTTATATTGGCATTCGACAGATTGGTGAACATACCTATCAGTGATAGTAGCGCCCCTCCCCTCCCCCGCACGCACGCACGCACGTACACACACACACACACACACACACACACCCAAGATCAGAACCAAACAAAACAAACAAAATTGCTTTCTTACGTTTCACTGTCAGGATGGTGCCAGACACTATTATTGGATAGTCAAAAATCTCTTTTGTTTCTGTGTAAAAGGGAGGTCCTTTCAAGGCGTGAATGTTTCAGAACTTTAATTTATTTGGAAATGACCCAGCTCTTCAGTACACTGTCGTCACTTAGTTT
>NW_011401522.1:0-684 GCF_000754665.1 Bison bison bison | reverse complement strand
TTTGTTGCAGAACACTGGCTCTAGTTTTGGCACATGAGCTCATGAGTTGTGGCCCATGAGTTTAGTTACACTTCGGCATGTGGGATCCTCCCAGACAAGGATCACTGGGAAGCTGACTATTAACCAATGGATCACTAGGGTAGTTCTGAACAAACCCAGACTCTGCAGGCTAGAAGTTTGTTCTACTTATCTACTTAAGTTCTACTTATCTATCTTAAGTAGATACTGTGTTGCTTTGGGGGATTCTCCTGGTGGCTCAGTGGTAAAGAATCCACCTCCCAATGTGGATGACCCAATGTTGAGAAATCCCTGAGTTGGAAAGATAGATCTTCTGGAAGAGAGAATGGAAACCAACCTCAGTATTCTTGCCTGGGTAATCCCACGGGCAGAGAAGCCTGGTAGTCTATGGTCCATGGAGATGAAAAAGAGAAAGGAAATAACTTAGCAACTAATCACGACCACCACCACTATATTGTTTTGGGAGATAAAATAAATAATTTGTTTAAAAGACCTTTTCCTGGAATGTCTGAAAAGTAGTCAGTGTTTTTTGATTATTCAAACTATGCATAACTAAAAGGCATTTATTTTTATTGTGTGTAAAAAATCTTTTCAATATTGACCGTGATTTTTTATAATGTATTGCCAGAGAATTTAGCCAGTCATTATATACATTTATTTAGCTCT
>NW_011401521.1:0-632 GCF_000754665.1 Bison bison bison | reverse complement strand
GACTCATTGAGAAAGACCCAGATGCTCAGAGGGAATGGGGTCAAGACGAGAATGGGACTACAGAGGATGGAAGGCTGGATGGCATCACCGAATCAATAGACATGAGCGTGAGTGAACTCAGTGAACAGGTAGCCCTGGTGTGCTGTGATTCATGGGGTTGCAAAGAGTCGGTGATGAAGGACCAACTGAACTTAACTGAGAAAGGAGGATATAAATGAAACAGAGTGTGGTGACGGGGGAAAAAAATGAAAGAAAGAAGGAAACCAGGAAAAGGTCTGATGTAGCAATGATAGATGCCCCACAATGAGAAACGTAGGTGTCTAGATGGAGAACACCAAAACTAAAAGGGTTGGGTACATGGAAAATCTTGAGGAAATAAAAGTTGGAACCACCCTTAAATGAGTCAAGACGCAAGAATTGGATCGGGCATGGACAAATTGACCACTTCAAAAGTGAAAGAAGAGTGACAAATCTCTTTACTGTCACTTGCTTATGTGAATCATATGCAGAATATACTATTTAAATACCAGTTGAGTGAATCAAAAGCTGGCATCAAAGTGGCTGGGAGAAACAGCAAAACACTCACATATATAGATGTTAACGCAAAAACAAAGAGAAAGTGAAGAGGAAAT
>NW_011401520.1:0-528 GCF_000754665.1 Bison bison bison | reverse complement strand
CGAAGAAGAGAAGGAGAACACGGAGCAGCGGGCCGAGGAGACTGAGAGCAGGGAGGACAGGGGGAGCTTAGGCAGCCTCCGTCGTTTTAAATCAGTGAGCTCCCTCAACCTGCTTCCCACTTCCTCGAATGCTGGCTCCTGCCCGCCCCTGCCCAAGCCCAGAACGAGGCGGCACAGCCTGGCACAGGAGGGAGACCAGCTGGGCATCATGACTCTGGTATGTGTCTGCCTCCTCCCTGCCGCATCCCTCCCCCAGCACGCTGGTTTTTTTTTGTTTTTTGTTTTTTCTCTTTATACCCAGAAGAAAATCAGGTACATTTGCTACGCTCAGAGGTCTAAAAGTTTTTAAACCGCCTAGTCTTTAATCATTCCACAATGGCACAGCAACAAATTAGTCTTGGTATTTGGACCACTACTTAGCACGTCATCATGAACTCAGCCAGAGCCTGCCTCTGTAACGTTGGGCCTGGCCTGTGCTGGGCACAGCAGCTGCAGGGAAGTTTCTGTTCTCAGGGAGCAGACAGCTTC
>NW_011401519.1:0-631 GCF_000754665.1 Bison bison bison | reverse complement strand
CTATTTTTTGAATTTACCAAGGCTAGATTTATGGCCCAGGATGTGATCTATCCTGGAGAAGGTTCCATGTGCGCTTCAGAAAAAGGTGAAATTCACTGTGTTGGGATGAAGTGTCCTATAGATATCAATTAGGTCTAACTGGTCTATTGTATCGTTTAACGTTTGTGTTTCCTTGTTAATTTTCTGTTTAGTTGATCTATCCATAGATATGAGTGGGGTATTAAAGTCTCCCACTATTATTGTGTTATGTTAATTTCTCCTTTCATACTTGTTAGCATTGGTCTTACATATTGCGGTGCTCCCGTGTTGGGTGCATATATATTGATAATTGTTATATCTTCTCTTGGATTGATCCTTTGATCATTATGTAGTGACCATCTTTGTCTCTTTTCACAGCCTTTGTTTTAAAGTCTATTTTATCTGATATAAGTATTGCTACTCCTGCTTTCTTTTGGTCCCTATTTGCATGAAAAATCTTTTTCCAGCCCTTCACTTTCAGTCTGTTTGTGTCCCCTGTTTTGAGGTGGGTCTCTTGTAGACAACATATGTAGAGGTCTTGTTTTTGTATCCATTCAGCCAGTCTTTGTCTTTTGGTTGGGGCATTCAACCCATTTACACTAAAGGTAATTAC
>NW_011401518.1:0-514 GCF_000754665.1 Bison bison bison | reverse complement strand
CTACTGACCTGGGGAGTTCCTCTTTCAGTATCCTATCATTTTGCCTTTTCATACTGTTCATGGGGTTCTCAAGGCAAGAATACTAAAGTGGTTTGCCATTCCCTTCTCCAGACTCTATACATGGACATCACCAGATGGTCAACACTGCAATCAGATTGATTATATTCTTTGCAGCCAAAGATGGAGAAGCTCTATACAGTTCAGTCAAAAACAGACCAGGTAGCTGACTGTGGCTCAGATCATGAACTCCTTATTAGCCAAATTCAGATTTAAATTTAAGAAAGTAGGGAAAACCAGTAGACCATTACAGGTAATGCCTAAATCAAATCCCTCATGATAATACAGTGGAAGTGAGAAATAGATTTAAGGGACTAGATACTGATAGACAGAGTGTCTGATGAACTATGGAATGAGGTTTGTGACATTGTACAGGAGACAGGGATCAAGACCATCCCCAAGTAAAAAGAAATGCAAAAAAGCAAAGTGGCTGTCTGAGGAGGCGTTACAAATAGCT
>NW_011401517.1:0-503 GCF_000754665.1 Bison bison bison | reverse complement strand
CTGTAGGGAGTCCTCTGGTGATCCAAAGATTAGGACTCAGGGCTTTCACAGCAGTATTCTGGATTCAATCCCTGACTGGGGATCTAAGATCCCAGAAGCTGCAGTAATATCAAAATTAAATTTAAAAAATTAGAATGGAAAATGAATACTCTAGCTCTGTGAAATATATTTCATAAAATACAAAGATATCTTCGTTTTACTACAGAAAACTGAAAAAAGTCAGCCTGCAGCATAAACCCTGAAAACCTAGCACAGATCTTTAAATACACTTGGACTTTAAATGAGGACAGAGTGATGAGCTGTAGTATTTATCCAAAATTATAAGAGAATATGTATTGCATATTGTATTAAAATAAGATAAGAAACAACCAGTCTTCCCATAGAACACATATACCGTAAGTCAGCTAGAATCCTATCATCTTAAACATAAGTGGATCATAACAAATTTTGATGCCAGAAGGATGAGAATCATAACTGGCCAGGACAGGTCAAATGCATTTTAT
>NW_011401516.1:0-595 GCF_000754665.1 Bison bison bison | reverse complement strand
CAAGAGGGGACCGGGAAATCGGGGTGCTTCGCAATGTGGAAGCACCCACGAGGCCACGTCTGGAATGTCGTCGTGAGACCGGCCTCATCCTGAGGTGCGACCGGAAGGTCGGGAACCCCTTCCAGACAAAGCAGGGGAGTCGACCCTCCTGTGGAGATCAGGAGGGTAGAAGGGGCTCAGAGGAAGTGGTGCCAGAAAACCTCGGTGTTCCTCTCCAGGGAGACCGGGATGCCGGGGAACTTGGTGGGGGCGCATCAAGGGTGCCAAGTACCGTTTCGACCTCCAATTCCTAACGTGGGACTTCTGAGACGCTGTAGCGGGAAAGGGCTTCATCTTGCGATGACGGGGCAACCACGTGGTTTTCCTCGAGTTGCGGTGGAATTCTCGAGTTACGACGGGGAATTCGGGATGCCTCTTGTGTTCGCCCAGGGAAGTCCAATCTTCCATTCGAGTTGCGAAGGAAAGCTGGGGATTGCTCTCGAGTGACTGCAGGGCCAATAGACCTCATCTAGGCTTGTGTCCAGAAGCCAATGTTCCTCTCCAGGGGCGACCGGGATCTCGGGGTTGCATTCCAGACGCACCCGGGGAGACAGGC
>NW_011401515.1:0-569 GCF_000754665.1 Bison bison bison | reverse complement strand
CTCTCTTCAAACTAGCTTCCATGGGCATGATCAAGTCAAACCCCGTGATACTGGTCATTATTTTAGAGGACACAGCTGTAAAGTATAAGCTAATATTTTCCTAAAAGTATGTTGGTTGTATTTTCTCAGAGTTGAGTAATTATGGCATCATTACCTCTGGGTCGCCTTTATTTTGTCGTCCTCATTCCCTTGATCAATAACATCAAGCCATTTATCATAGAGACTGGCTGAAAATATGCTTCCTTGGATATTTCGAAGAAAATCCTTATATAGATCAAAAAGTATATATTATTCTTAGGATAAATTCAATGGAGAAATTACAAAGAAATATTTAGTGGAAAAATTCAATTCAGTCCACAATTCCTTCACAGCCACGCACACTGATTCACACAGAGCTTGGCTGTCATTCTCCACAGCATTGCACACCCAGAAGTACTGGTTGGATTTTCCCCAACTAAAATTAGAAGCATAAAAGCAGAGTCTGGGCTGTAGTGAGAATGAAGCTAAAGCTCCTTCTATTGCCTGGAACTTATCTCTGTGTACATGTTAACACATTAGTACAAACTGGC
>NW_011401514.1:0-690 GCF_000754665.1 Bison bison bison | reverse complement strand
AGGGCTTAACAGTTAGCATCACTTTGAAATAGTGATGAGCATGAGTGATATTTTGAGGCACTACAATAATTTAAATGTGATATGAAAAAATTACAGGTGCTGCTGGTACTATTGTGCTTGGCTACCTCCATTAGTAATCCTAAATTTCAGTTAGGAATGAATGATAATGAAGATACCATTTCCCTCCCGCCACCAATGGGTGCTGTGAATCTGTGTTGAGCAGACTTGGGCTTCCCCGGTGGTCTGGTGGCTTCCCGGTGGTTAATAGTCTGCCTGCCAATGCAGCAGACCTGGGTTTGATTCCTGGTCCAGGAGGATTCCACACGCCATGGAGCAGCCAGGCTGCTGAGCCACAACTATGAGCTCACAGCCTAGGGCCTGTGCTCCGCTCCAAGAGAAGCCACTGGGACGAGAAGCCCGCGCACGCACCCTGCAGCTAGAGAAACACCCGCTCAGCAAGGAGGACCCGGCACAGCCAAACGTAAAGCTACATGAATAAAAAAGAAGCCCTCCTGAAGGGAGAGGTCAAAAGCAATTAACCATCATTCTCCAGGAAATGCTCATAAATGTTATTTGTTATAGAAGCGAAAGTTGCAGGAATAATGACAACTGTTTTCATGTCACCTAAAACTGAGATAATACAGTAATTATGTTAGAACAAGTCACTCAATGCCATTCTCCAGGATCCTG
>NW_011401513.1:0-642 GCF_000754665.1 Bison bison bison | reverse complement strand
GTCTCCCACTTTTATTGTGTTATTGTTAATTTCTCCTTTCTATACCTTATTAGCATTTGTCTTACTATAACTGTAGGTGCTCCCATGTTGGGTGCATATATATTTATAATTGTTATATCTTCTTCTTGGATTGATCCTTTGATCATTATGTAGTGACCTTCTTTGTACTCTTTTCACAGACCTTTGTTTTAAAGTCTAATTTATCTGATACGTAGTATTGTGATTCCTGCTTTCTTTTGGTCCCTATTTGCAATGGAAAATCTTTTTCCAGCCCTTCACTTTCAGTCTGTATGTGTCCCCTGTTTTGAGGTGGGTCTCTTGTAGACAGCATATGTAGGGGTCTTGTTTTTGTTATCCATTCAGCCAGTCTTTGTCTTTTGGTTGGGGCATTCAACCCATTTACATTTAAGGTAATTACTGATAAGTATGATCCCATTGCCATTTACTTTATTGTTTTGGGTTTTTGTGTTTCCTGTCTAGAGAATATCCTTTAGTATTTGTTGGAGAGCTGGTTTGGTTGGTGCAGAATTCTCTCAGCTTTTTAGTCTTTGTCTGAAAAAGCTTTTGTATTTCTCCTTCATACTTGAATGAGATCCTTGCTGGGTACAATAATCTGGGCTGTAGGTTATTTTCTTTCATCAT
>NW_011401512.1:0-500 GCF_000754665.1 Bison bison bison | reverse complement strand
ATAACTGTGGCTTTGTAAGTAGAGCCTGAAGTCAGGTAGGTTGATTCCTCCGGTTCCATTCTTCTTTCACAAGATAGCTTTGGCTATTCGAGGCTTTTTGTATTTCCATACAAATTGTGAAATTATTTTCTCTAGCTCTGTGAAGAATACCGTTGGTAGCTTGATAGGGGTTGCATTGAATCTATAAATTGCTTTGGGTAGTTGCAGAGGAAGGGAAACTTCCAAACTCATTCTGTCACCACTATCACCCTAATACCAAAACCTGACAAAGATCCCCAAAATAAAGAAAACTACAGGCCAATATCACTGATGAACTTAGATGCAAAAATCCTTAACAAAAGTCTAGTAATTAGAATCCAACAGCACATTAAAAAGATTATAAAAAAATAAGTAAATAAATAAATAAAAAGATTATACACCACAACCAAGTGGGCTTTATCCCAGGGATGCAAGGATTCTTCAATATCCACAAATTAATCAATGTAATACACCACATTAAC
>NW_011401511.1:0-504 GCF_000754665.1 Bison bison bison | reverse complement strand
GCCTCTCGAGGTGTCCCCGGGGAGGAGAGGCCACTTGTCGAGCGGTATTTGGAACCTGGGGTCGTTTTCCGGTACGATGCCCGGGCGAGTCACTGCCCCTTCGTGTTGACTTCATTCACAGGGTGGAGTTCGGAGAGGTGTCCGGGCATCGGGTTCTTACCAAGAGGGGACCGGGAAATCGGGGTGCTTCGCAATGTGGAAGCACCCACGAGGCCACGTCTGGAATGTCGTCGTGAGACCGGCCTCATCCTGAGGTGCGACCGGAAGGTCGGGAACCCCTTCCAGACAAAGCAGGGGAGTCGACCCTCCTGTGGAGATCAGGGGGGTTAGAAGGGGCTCAGAGGAAGTGGTGCCGGAAAACCTCGGTGTTCCTCTCCAGGGAGACCGGGATGCCGGGGAACTTTGTGGGGGCGCATCAAGGGTGCCAAGTACCGTTTCGACCTCCAATTCCTAACGTGGGACTTCTCCTGAGACGCTGTAGCGGGAAAGGGCTTCATCTTGCGA
>NW_011401510.1:0-1046 GCF_000754665.1 Bison bison bison | reverse complement strand
CCAGACGCACCCGGGGAGACAGGCATTTCATCTCGAGTGGAAGCCAAGAACCCCGCTCTGCTCTCGAGTCGCGACGGGTATCTCTTGGAGCTCACTGGGTGGACTAAGGGAGTCAAGCTTCCTGAGGCGTTTGGAGAGAGGTCGCGAGGTTGGCCTCTAGGCCATGCAGGAGACGAAGGCCCTCATCTCCGCGATGACGGGGGAGTCTCGGGGTGGTTCTCGAGCGGCGGCCCCAGGGTGCGGTTTCTCACGAGGTACGACGGCGAGGTCAGTGAGCCTCTCGTGGGGCGCCAGGGAAGTCGGGTCTCCATGCGAGTGGCGAGGGGGAGCGCGTCATTGCTCTCGAGTCATGGTAGGGGAACCTGGCCTCGAGACGTGTTGAAGAAGGTCCCTCGAGGTCTTTCTCGGATTGAGGCAGGAAACCCTGGCTTCCCTCGACTTGTGCAGGTGACCTCTGGGGCTTATCATGGTGGCTCTGAGAAGTCAGGGAAACTAGGATGTGGGGGGGGCCGGTCCTCGGGACTCCACGGGGTTTGGTGCATTGGAAGAGGGCCTCATCTCCAGTTGAGGCAGGAACCTCAGGGTTCCTCTGATTTCAGATCCGATCGCAGGGTCCCTGCAGACTGGGGACAGGAGAGTCAGGCCTCGTCTTGGGTTGAGGCATGGAACTCCGCTTGCCTCTCGAGGTGTCCCCGGGGAGAGAGGCCACTTGTCGAGCGGTATTTGGAACCTGGGGGTCTTTTCCGGACGATGCACGGGCGAGTCACTGCCCCTTCGTGTTGACTTCATTCACAGGGTGGAGTTCGGAGAGGTGTCCGGGCATCGGGTTCTTACCAAGAGGGGACCGGGAAATCGGGGTGCTTCGCAATGTGGAAGCACCCACGAGGCCACGTCTGGAATGTCGTCGTGAGACCGGCCTCATCCTGAGGTGCGACCGGAAGGTCGGGAACCCCTTCCAGACAAAGCAGGGGAGTCGACCCTCCTGTGGAGATCAGGAGGCTAGAAGGGGCTCAGAGGAAGTGGTGCCGGAAAACCTCGGTGTTCCT
>NW_011401509.1:0-597 GCF_000754665.1 Bison bison bison | reverse complement strand
AATACAGATGATGAAACAAGGAATTCCTAAACACATGATATGGTGATATACATCAGAGAGGCTCCTAAACCAGGTTTGAGGGTTTGCAAAGAAAACGATGTCTAGGACAGGAGTGAAAGGAATTATTAATCCTCAGACTTTATTATCTTTCCCTCAACCCTGCCATAATGTACAGGCGAGTCCTGTTTTCTAAGTAAAACGTAAATCCAACCACTTCCTAACTACCTTTGCTTTTGTCACCCTGATCCAAGACACCATCATCTCTCAAGTGGACTACTACAATAGCCTCCAAACTGGCATCTCCACCTTCAGTTTTACATCCTGTGGCAAATGTCATAGATTAGCTCACCTGATTCAATCCCAATCCCAATTACACCAGGTAAGTCTTCATAGAAGTTGGAAACCAAGTCCACCTTTTCTGAAGTCTTGCCTGGATGGCCTGGATTCCACGAATAGAAGCTTCTTCCAAGTAGATAAGAAACACCCATGAGACTTGGAAGGAGAAGTGAGGTGTAGTCCGCGCTTCTCCTGTGGTTTCTGTTTTCTGTTAGTGAGCGTGGGCTCATAAAATTTCATTCTTTTGCATCAGTGACAATA
>NW_011401508.1:0-683 GCF_000754665.1 Bison bison bison | reverse complement strand
CACGAGAGACCTTCTTCAACACGTCTCGAGGCCAGATTCCCCTACCATGGCTCGGGAGCAGTGACGCGCTCCCCCTGGCCACTCGCATGGAGTCCCGACTTTCCTGGCGCCCCACGAGAGGCTCACTGACCTCGCCGTCGTACCTCGTGAGAAACCGCACACTGGGGCCGCCGCTCGAGAACAACCCCGAGATTCCCCCGTCATCGAGAGATGAGGGCCTTCGTCTCCTGCATGGCCTAGAGACCAATCTCGCGACCTCTCTCCAAACGCCTCAGGAGGGCTTGACTCCCTTGAGTCCACCCAGTGAGCTCCAAGAGATACCCGTCGCGATTCGAGAGCAGAGCGGGGTTCTTTGCTTCCACTCGAGATGAATGCCTGTCTCCCCGAGTGCGTCTGGAATGGAACCCCGAGATCCCTGTCGCCCCTGGAGAGGAACATTGGCTTCTGGACACAAGCCTAGATGAGGTCTATTGGCCCTGCAGTCACTCGAGAGCAATCCCCAGCTTTCCTTCGCAACTCGAATGGAAGATTGGACTTGCCTGGGCCAACACAAGAGGCAGCCTGAATTCCCCGTCGTAACTCGAGAATCCCGCCGTAACTCGAGAAAAACCACGTGGCTCCCCCGTCATCGCAAGATGAAGCCCTTTCCCGCTACAGCGTCTCAGGAGAAGTCCCACGTTAGG
>NW_011401507.1:0-551 GCF_000754665.1 Bison bison bison | reverse complement strand
AACCCCACTCTGCTCTCGAGTCGCGACGTGTATCTCTTGGAGCTCACTGGGTGGACTAAAGGGAGTCAAGCCTCCTGAGGCGTTTGGAGAGAAGTCGCGAGATTGGTCTCTGGCCCATGTAGGAGACGAAGGCCCTCATCTCGGGATGACGGGGGAGTCTCGGGGTTGTTCTCGAGCGGCGGCCCCAGTGTGCGCTTTCTCACGAGGTACGACGGCGAGGTCAGTGAGCCTCTAGTGGGGGCGCAGGGAAGTCGGGTCTCCATGCGAGTGGCGAGGGCGAGCGCGTCATTGCTCTCGAGCCATGGTAGGGTGCCAGGGACCAGCCCCGGCTGATCCAGGGTATTCGAAGGAGAGACGGCGTAGGCGAAGATCAGGAAACAACTGCTTAGTTAAATGTTATTTAAGGATATAAAGAGTAATAGAATGAGGATAGCTCAGTGAGGAAATTCAGTGGAGAAAAGAGGCTGAATAATTCAGCCAGAAGGCTAGAGTGAGAACGACATGGTGAGAGCAAGTTTCGGTGAACAAGACCCGCACTTTATTTTCAAAGT
>NW_011401506.1:0-548 GCF_000754665.1 Bison bison bison | reverse complement strand
GTTAAATGTGTGGCATAGGTTTTGACTGATATGCAGAAGTATGTTCAATTTGGAGCAAGTGAAGAGGGCTCAGGAGGTCTGGCAGAAACATGGTAAATGCAAGGAAAGGGACCTCTTAAATGTGTTGATGAAGGAAGGGTTGCTTTCATCATTTCTTTCTACTCTTTCATCCTTGGGGCAAACCTAAGGCACCAAGATCAAAAGTAACAAAAGCAGGGACCACAGCCGGCAAGGTTGTTAGATATTCATTATGAACTTCTTAAACTACCCAGTTTATTTTTTAAATAAGCAAGTCCTCAATGATTTTACTAAATAAAATGCCCCACTGCAAAAAAAAAAAAATCCTGGGATTTTAGAGCTAAAGGAGCTCAGAATGGGAACGAAATGAGTGATAGTGCAAATTAAAAGGAAGAAGAGGGTAAAATTTCCAGTTAAGTAATATAACAAACTCCATCTTCCAAGCAAAGCTGCAAATATTCATTTTCATGGTGTGCTTAAATTAGACTGGATAAAAAGTGTAGCTCCTTAGATCCATTCCATTTTTCCCA
>NW_011401505.1:0-622 GCF_000754665.1 Bison bison bison | reverse complement strand
CTGTTTCCTCCTCCTTCACTTCCTTAATTAGGTCTGCCATGTTGTAGCAACGGTGGCCTCCACCAAGGCGCTGGCGTCTCTATATATACCGTCGCAGGACAATGGTAGAGCCACAACTGTCCGTTTGATTGGTCAGCAAGAAATTTCTCCAGCCAATGGTAGCCCTGACACTGCTGACATCACAAAGCGCCACTTGGGAACATCCATGGGGCGGGGAGGGTGCAAAGGAGTCCAAGTGCTCTGGTTTGAGAAAAGAAGTGCTTTCGCAACAACCATTAAAGAGCCTTCCCAATTTGACTTTCCGGAAAACATTTCCTCATCTTGTCCAGTTCAGTTCTTGTGGTGTAGAAGTTAGGGAGCCAGTGTTCCTTCCAAACCATTTCTCATGGCCACCCCCATTCAGTGTTTAATTCTGTCATCTTCCGGCTCTCATTACCTAGTATTTGGTGTGGTTTTTTTTAAACAGTTTACTGTAGAGGTTTTAGATTTGCACGATAATTGTGAAGAGTGTTTTCATATACTCCACAACCAATTCTCTTGTTTACCATTGTACATTAGTATTGAACATTTGTTCAAATTAGTGAACCCACAGTGAAAGAGTATTATGAACTAAAGTCTGGAC
>NW_011401504.1:0-775 GCF_000754665.1 Bison bison bison | reverse complement strand
GGAACCTCAGGGTTCCTCTGATTTCAGACTCCGATCGCACGGTCCCTGCAGACTGGGGACAGGAGAGTCAGGCCTCGTCTTGGGTTGAGGCATGGAACTCCGCTTGCCTCTCGAGGTGTCCCCGGGGAGAGAGGCCACTCGTCGAGCTGTATTTGGAACCTGGGGGTTTTTCCGGACGACGCACGGGCGAGTCACTGCCCCTTCGTGTTGACTTCATTCACAGGGTGGAGTTCGGAGAGGTGTCCGGGCATCGGGTTGTTATCAAGAGGGGACCGGGAAATCGGGGTGCTTCGCAACGTGGAAGCACCCACGAGGCCACGTCTGGAATGTCGTCGTGAGACCGGCCTCATCCTGAGGTGCGACCGGAAGGTCGGGAACCCTTCCAGACACAGCAGGGGAGTCGACCCTCCTGTCCAGATCAGGAGGGTAGAAGGGGCTCAGAGGAAGTGGTGCTGGAAAACCTCGGTGTTCCTCTCGAGGGAGACCGGGATGTCGGGGAACTTTGTGGGTCGCATCAAGGGTGCCAAGTACCGTTTCGACCTCCAATACCTAACGTGGGACTTCTCCTGAGACACTGTAGCGGGAAAGGGCTTCATCTTGCGATGACGGGGGAACCACGTGGATTTTCTCGAGTTGCGGCAGGATTCTCGAGTTACGACGGGGAATTCAGGATGCCTCTTGTGTAGGCCCAGGGAAGTCCAATCTTCCATTCGAGTTGCAAAGGAAAGCTGGGGATTGCTCTCGAGTGACTGCAGGGCCAATAGACCTCATCTAG
>NW_011401503.1:0-864 GCF_000754665.1 Bison bison bison | reverse complement strand
CTTTTTCATTTATTTCTGCTCTAATTTTTAAGATTTCTTTCCTTCTACTAACCCTGGGGTTTCTTCATTTCTTCCTTCTCTAGTTGCTTTAGGTGTAGTAGTTTAGGTTATTTATTTTGACTTTTTTTCTTGTTTCTTTGAGGTGTGCCTGTATTGCTATGAAGTTTCTCCTTAGGACTGCTTTTACCATGTCCCACAGGTTTTGGGTTGTTGTGTTTTCATTTTCATTCGTTTCTATGCAAATTTTTGATTTCTTTTTTTTGATTTCTTCTGTGATTTTGTTGGTTGTTCAGCAGCGTGTTGTTCAGCCTCCATATGTTGGAATTTTTAATAGTTTTTTCTCCTGTAATTGAAGATCTAATCTTACTGCATTGTGGTCAGAAAAGATGCTTGGAATGATTTCATTTTTTGAGTTTACCAAGGCTAGTTTTATGGCCCAGGATGTGATCTATCCTGGAGAAGGTTCCGTGTGAGCTTGAAAAAAAGGTGAAATTCATTGTTTTGGGGGTGAAATGTCCTATAGAGATATCAATTAGGTCTAACTGTCTACTGTATCATTTAAAGTTTGTGTTTCCTTGTTAATTTTCTGTTTAGTTGATCTATTCATAGGTGTGAGTGGGGTATTAAAGTCTCCCACTATTATTGTGTTATTGTTAATTTCCCCTTTAATATTTGTTAGCAATTGTGTTACATACTGCAGTGCTCCTATGTTGGGTGCATACATATTTATAATTGTTATATCTTCTTCTTGGATTGATCCTTTGATCATTATGTAGTGACCTTCTTTGTCTCTTTTCACAGCCTTTGTTTTAAAGTCTATTTTGTCTGATATGAGTATTGCTACTCCTCCTTTTTTTTTTTTTT
>NW_011401502.1:0-834 GCF_000754665.1 Bison bison bison | reverse complement strand
ATATTGGAAGGTATTTAATATGCTGTCATAAGACATTAACAAAATAAATTTGTAAAAGAAAAGCAAATCTATGGGACTAAAGGTATTTTACAAACAGAATTTTTTATATATTCTGTATAAAGTAATTCTTAAAGTTTTAGACTTTTTCTCTTTAGAATTTTATTCTTACAAAAACGTTTTCAAAGGTCTTATTTTACGTCACTTAAAATTATTCTAAAAAATTGTTTAAAAGATTTCTTACTCTAATTTGGATCTAAAATAGAATGAATACCATTTTGAATTTCAAGGCCATTCCACATTTGATTTCACATTTAGTAAATTTAGTCATAATATTCCCAAACCCAGTAGGATACAGTTTCTGTGGTTCTCAGACCCTTTGTAGAGTGACAGAGATTGGAATTCTGAATCTCACGAGTCAAATTTTGGTCTTTGACTCTGTTCCCCTTTCACACTCCTTGCTAAGCTTGGGCTGTTGCTATGCTTGAAGGCTTGTCAGCTAGCGGGTTCCTATGGTAACAGGAATGGAAATTTCAAAGAAGAAAGAGAATAGGAGCACAAAGGCTTGGTTGATTTGAATTTGAACAAAAATAGAAGGTTCCCTGTCTTGCACCTTTGTTGAAGGAACCAGAAATTTAATATTAGAAAGTTATTTTTGAGTTTGTAAACTTCATATACCCTGGTCTTAATTTAGTGAATAGAAGTGCTGCTGCTTAGGGGAGTACTCAGTAAGAATCTTCTAAAAACTTTATCAGCTGAAGAGTCTTTTCTCCTCCTTTATAGAGCTTTGATAGTCTGTGTTCCTTATATATATTCTCAACTTGGCAGTATGCTGGC
>NW_011401501.1:0-571 GCF_000754665.1 Bison bison bison | reverse complement strand
TGGATGCTGTCTCTCTCAGTCCCAGCTGAACTGAAGTTTGGATCATGACCTCTGTTTCAGGAGGCAACCCTCACAATTGCTCTGGCTTTTTGAAAGACTGATGATTCTTTGTTTGGTGCTCTGTCTTTTCCTTCATTTTCAAACACTGTAGCCAGCACTTGGAATATGGAAAGACCCTCTTATTTCAGTGCCTCCGAGTGTGATTTATGAAGGATGTCACCAGTTTGAAAATTTCGAAGCAAAACAGACAAAGCAAATTGTTCATGTTTCCATGCCACATTCTAAAACGTACCTCTACATTGGCCAAGGCTGACAGTCTGTAATTGCAAACACGGCACACATAGGGCATTTTGCCAGGTTTGTGACTGTCCTTCGTGTGCTATAAGAGAACCTGATCTGTTTTGAAGGACAATTCACAGATATAACAGACCGTGGAGGGCTCCAGGGAAGCATGGACACTTTCAATGTGACACTGCAACTGGAACAGGGTGGGAAACTGGTGGTGGCAGTGCTGGCAGGTAGTGTGGATTTCCCAGCTGTCACCCTTCTGCCTCTCCAGGTCCAGATGGTT
>NW_011401500.1:0-609 GCF_000754665.1 Bison bison bison | reverse complement strand
CGGGGACCGACCGCGCGCACACGCGGCGCACGCACGCTCCGGTCCCCCCCACCTGCCGGACGCCCCGGCGGGGCCCAGCGGGACCCTCCCCCAACTCGAAGGGGGGAGGGCGCGGGCCGCGGTAGGCAACGAGCGGCACACGGCCCCACCGCGGGGCCGGCGCACCGCCCCCAGAGCGGAGGTGGGGGCGGGGTGTTCTGCCCACGCGCTCTTGGCAGCCGCCACGGCGGCCACTGCGCACTCGGGAGGGGCAGCAGCTGGGGGGTCCGATACCCCAAGGCTCCCTCTCGGATCGCTAGAGAAGGCTTTCTCACCGAGGGCTCGCCGCCCCTCACCCGGATCGTCTCTCTCCTTCGGGCCCACGGAGGCGCTCCACGAGCCACCAGTCCTCAGCTGGGGTGGGAGGGGGTCTGCGGTACAGGTAGGCGGAGCACCAACACAGGAGCGTCTGCGCGGCCGGGGCCAGCGCAGAGCCCGCGTCCCGTCCCCTGCAAGGCCTCACCCGTCAGCCTCGACGACGAGGGGAACAGGCACGCCTCTCCTACCGCCTCGACCCCCCCAAAACGAGAGCCCACTCACGGGACACACACACACACCACCGCGGTGGGG
>NW_011401499.1:0-735 GCF_000754665.1 Bison bison bison | reverse complement strand
GGGTTTTCCCGACGATGCACGGGCGAGTCACTACCCTTCGTGTTGACTTCATTCACAGGGTGGAGTTCGAAGAGGTATCCGGGCATCGGGTTCTTATCAAGAGGGGACCGGGAAATCGGGGTCCTTCGGAATGTGGAACCACCCACGAGGCCACGTCTGGAATGTCGTCGTGAGACCGGCCTCATCCTGAGGTGCGACCGGAGGTCGTGAACCCCTTCTAGACAAAGCAGGGGAGTCGACCCTCCTGTCCAGATCAGGAGGGTAGAAGTGGCTCTGAGGAAGTGGTGCCGGAAAACCTCGGTGTTCTTCTCGAGGGAGACCGGGATGCCGGGGAACTTTGTGGGTCGCATCAAGGGTGCCAAGTAACGTTTCGACCTCCAATAACTAACGTGGACTTCCCCTGAGGCGCTGTAGCGGGAAATGGCTTCATCTTGCGATGACGGGTGAACCACGTGGTTTTTCTCGAGTTGCGGCGGGATTCTCGAGTTACGACGGGGAATTCAGGTTACCTCTTGTGTTGGCCCAGGGAAGTCCAATCTTCCATTCGAGTTGCGAAGGAAAGCTGGGGATTGCTCTCGAGTGACTGCAGGGCCAAAATACCTCATCTAGGCTTGTGTCCAGAAGCCAATGTTCCTCTCCAGGGGCGACAGGGTTCTCGGGGTTGCATTCCAGACACACCCGGGGAGACAGGCATTCATCTCGAGTGGAAGCAAAGAACTCCGCTCTGCTCTCGAG
>NW_011401498.1:0-649 GCF_000754665.1 Bison bison bison | reverse complement strand
GCTCAAGTTTCGCTGCGTCTAGGCCCGCAGGAGGTTCAGAGGCCCCTGGGCCGCGGGGTTGGGAGGCGGCGGGCGCCGAAGACCGACACCTCCGGGGCCGCGCGGGCCTGAGCAGCGAATGGGATCGGGGGGAGGCCCCGCTCAGCGAGCGCGGCCGGGTCTGGAGTGGCCGCGGGTGGGAGGGCGCCGAGACCTCCGCACCCCTCAGCCCAGCCCCCAGGCCCCGCGCGCACGCACGCACGCACGCCCTCCCGGTCAATGGTGGGGTCCTGGAAGCCCCTCGGGCCCCCGGGCCCGGCCAGGCGCTTGCTGGTCTGGTGTTGGCGGTGTTCGGGGGCGGCGGGCCGGCGTCAGCAGGCTGGAGTCCGGTCGCGGGTCGTGCGGCTCAAGTACAGCACGCCCCGCGACGAGAGGTGCGGCCCGTTGGCCCGACCTGCAGGGCAGAGCGAAAGGGAGGCGAAGCGCAAGGCTCGTAGGGCGCCCCGAGCCAACCGCCACCGTCTCAGGCCGTATCAGCCTGAAGGCGCCCGATCTCGTCTGATCTCGGAGCTAAGCAGGTCGGGCCTGGTTAGGATCTTGGATGGGAGACCACCTGGGAATCCCGGGTGCTCGAGGCTTTTTGCCTACCAGAAGAGGTCCTTTAGCCCCG
>NW_011401497.1:0-525 GCF_000754665.1 Bison bison bison | reverse complement strand
TGATGGGCTACAGTCCATGGGGTCACAAAGAGTTGAACACGACTGAGCGATTGAGCGTGCATGCACACAGACCATAAAGGTTTAGCGACTTCTAGAAAATGCCCATTGACGGAGTCTCCTAATTAAAGAAGTTAACCATCAAAGGGATTGAAACATGTAGGTACAAATCCTTTATTTTTATAGTATTATAAGATTATTTGTTTGTTTTAGTGAAGAGCAAAGAATAAAGAATATAGTAATTGGTATAGTTTAGTTTCTTTACCCCCCCAACCCTCCCCTCCCTGCTAAGTTGCTGCTAAGTCGCTTCAGTCGTGTCCGGCTCTGTGTGACCCCATAGATGGCAGCCCACCAGGCTTCGCCGTCCCTGGGATTCTCCAGGCAAGAACACTGGAGTGGGTTGCCATTGGTATAGTTTAGTTTCTTCATCCCAACCCTCCCCTCCCTACTCCACCATCAATTTAGCAAGAACCCCAGGGACCAGACAATTCCAGTCTGGTGGGTCCTTGCCAACAATGGAGTAGAGAT
>NW_011401496.1:0-619 GCF_000754665.1 Bison bison bison | reverse complement strand
TAAACCTCGTGTCCTTTTCGGTCCTTTGTTTTTCCCTTTGTATCTGGAAAGCAACAGGTGGAACGGTAGGTCCTTTCATTATGTTTTCTTTCTTTCTTTCTTTCTTTTTCCTGCCTGCCTGCCTGCCTGTCCGCCCGCCCGTCCCTCCATCTGTCTTCTCTCTGTCTCTCTCGCTTTTCACTCAGGTTAGGGAATTAAAAAAAAAAGAGGACTCTGTATTTCTGCAGGTGAGGAAGCAACAGTGAAAACTAGACATAGAACCCAACAGGCTGGTTCCAAATCAGGGAAAGGAGTCCATCAAGGCTGTCTATCGTCACCCTGCTTATTGAACGTACACGCTGAGTACACATCATGAGGAGCGCTGGGCTGGATGAAGCACAAGCTGGAATGAAGATGGCCGGGAGACATATCCACTCCCCTCAGATATGCACACGACAGCACCCTCACGGCAGAAATGAAGCCCAGGGTTGGTTTCCAAAGTCGTGTTCGTTTCAGGTGTTCAGTCTTTTCCCTTGGAGAGGTTCATGCAACATCATACGTCTACTTTCCCGTGCTGGCATAGTATATAGTAGGTGCTTGTGGATTCTTTGGATGTACAGTTTATGTGTCCATGTTCAAC
>NW_011401495.1:0-545 GCF_000754665.1 Bison bison bison | reverse complement strand
TTCTCTCTAGCTTTTGCTTGTCTGTAAAGCTTTTGATTTCTCCTTCATACTTGAACTGAGATCCTTGCTGGGTACATAATCTGGGCTGTAGGTTATTTCTTTCATCATTTTAAGTATGTCTTGCCATTCCCTCCTGGCTTGAAGAGTTTCTATTGAAAGATCAGCTGTTATCCTTATGGGAATTCCCTTGTGTGTTATTTGTTGTTTTTCCCTTGCTGCTTTTAATATTTGTTCTTTGTGTTTGATCTTTGTTAATTTGATTAATATGTGTCTTGGGGTGTTTCGCCTTGGGTTTATCCTGTTTGGGGATTCTCTGGGTTTCTTGGACTTGGGTGATTATTTCCTTCCCCAGTTTAGGGAAGTTTTCAACTATTATCTCCTCAAGTATTTTCTCATGGTCTTTCTTTTTGTCTTCTTCTTCTGGAACCCCTATGATTCGAATGTTGTAGCATTTAATATTGTCCTGGAGGTCTCTGAGATTGTCCTCTATTTCTTTAATTCGTTTTTCTTTTATTCTCTCTGATTCATTTATTTCTACCATTCTA
>NW_011401494.1:0-686 GCF_000754665.1 Bison bison bison | reverse complement strand
GTCCATCTAGTCAAGGCTATGGTTTTTCCAGTGGTCAAGTGGATGTGAGATTTGGATTGTGAAGAAAGCTGTGTGCCGAAGAATTGATGCTTTTGAACTGTGGTGTTGGAGAAGACTCTTGAGAGTCCCTTGGACTGCAAGGAGATCCAACCAGTCCATTCTGAAGGAGATGAGCCCTGGGATTTCTTTGGAAGAAATGATGCTAAAACGGAAACTCCAGTCCTTTGGCCACCTCATGCGAAGAGTTGACTCATTGGAAAAGACTCTGATGCTGGGAGGGATTGGGGGCAGGAGAAGAAGGGAACGACAGAGGATGAGATGGCTGGATGGCATCACTGACTCAATGGACGTGGGTCTGAGAGAACTCCAGGAGTTAGTGATGTACAGGGAGGCCTGGCGTGCTGCAATTCATTGGTTCAAAAAAAGTCGGACACCACTGATCGACTGAACTAAAACTGAACGGATGCATATGATGCCCTCTCAAGCAGAAATGAAAAATGATAACAAATGAAAATATAAAATCCGAATGTATTCACTCATATGTATAAATGTGTATGAAGAAATATTTACTGTGGTTATACTGCCATCTCATGGAGAAATAGAAGAATGCTTATGAATGAAATTTTAAAAATCCAGATGCATTCTTCACATATTGAAAAAGATACTGTATAACTTTATTAAAAAAT
>NW_011401493.1:0-675 GCF_000754665.1 Bison bison bison | reverse complement strand
GACAATATACTGAGAATCAGAATAAAGGTTAAATTCCTTCATCTCCAAACACAGCAAAAGCCTCTATGACTGCTGTTATTTCAGCTCTTTGAGCTGAAGTTTCCCGTGTTTCTAAAACCTTTTGGTGATTTTTTAGTGACTATGGAGGCTTTTATCATTTGCTGACCCGTCAGTAAAAACTATCTGAGCATTTGGAATAGGAGATTGTTTACATCTGACAGGGAAAAATAACTGGATGTCTGGATATAAAATTCAGCAAAACATGCGAAGGTAAATGATGCAAAAATTTTGACCAAAATAGTTTCCTACGGCAATCTGCCAGTCCTCATCAAACATTAGAAGAGCATCAAGTTGTTCCTTATTATATGGAATTACAATTTCTGATGGCTCTTTACCAAATAATTTAATGCTCCGCTTTTTTCTTTTAATATCAAAGTAGCTATCAATCCCGGATAAGAAGCCACTACCTTTTTAGTTTGAGCGGGAAGATGGACCCACTCTAGGGGGCCGTTTTGTTATAAAACCAATTTTTTTGTCT
Organism: Bison bison bison; assembly: GCF_000754665.1. NCBI lineage: Eukaryota > Metazoa > Chordata > Mammalia > Artiodactyla > Bovidae > Bison > Bison bison. The sequence goes on along the minus strand of NW_011401493.1, from coordinate 137 downwards.
GGCTACCCCAATTACACCTATGGGGGTTTTATGGTAAAAGAATTGTCAAGCAGTTGTCAATTTAATTTTTTAAATTTTTAAAATTTACATTTTAACAACATAAATTTTGGGATATGTTAATTTAGGTGTAATGTTTA
>NW_011401492.1:0-568 GCF_000754665.1 Bison bison bison | reverse complement strand
AGACATCCTCCTGAGAGTGGCCACACGAATCTATTTAATAACAAAGGAGGCGATGGAGGGCCCGCCTGCGAGGAAAAGCTAATCCTTCATATTCATGGAGTGCCAGCATCATCCTTTTTATTCCTGTCCAGCAGACTGTACAAAAGAATACCTAAGGAGTTGAGACAAGAGCCACTGGAGGGCTTCGTCTGCTCTGCTAAGAGCTAGCGTTACTAAGGGAAGAAGCCCAATGCACTTTCAATCTGCCCAAATCTGGGTTGTCCCAATCTGTGTCCTCAGGAATCTCATGCTCACCAGCAATGCCTCAATCCATATAGTCCAGAGGCATAGCCATGACAAGAACTTGCCTGTGTGTCTGTGGGATCAGGATGGTGATTTCTAGTCTGAGAGATGTCCCTGGAGCTAGAGCTCCAGCTAGCTCCCTAAAGTGCTCCTGTCTGCAGTGTCCTGTAAAACTTGGAGTGGGGGCCTTGCTAGAAAAGCACAATAACAGCATGGATTGCAAGTCCCTTGAAAGTCTACAATCTGGCACACAAGGTTAATAACTTTAATTCCCCAAGCAGATATG
>NW_011401491.1:0-658 GCF_000754665.1 Bison bison bison | reverse complement strand
TTATCAAAAATACACAAGGACTCACACTGACACAGACATCAATCCAGACAGACAAGACAAGACATCTTCCAGTTTCCCGCCTGAGATGGAAAAGATTTCTTTGAGCCGTTTTTTCTGGGGAGTGGGGGGTGGGGCTGGCGGCCAGGCAGGCTTTGGGAAGGAGCTCATGGTTTGGAATTGCATATGAAAGAACCAGCTTTCCGGGTTCCAAGGAATCAAGTTTCCTTGCTAACCAACTTTGTCCGGTTCTAGAGAATATCATGGCCCTCCTAGGTCAGGTCATCTTTCCTTTCCGTAGCCCTCGTTTGATCCCTGAATTCTAGACAGCTTGGATTGCCTCTGTGGGCTGGATGGATTGTCCTCCCGTTTCACCGGGCGGCGGGAGCGAGGTCCCAGAGGCTCTCCTGGAACCGGGCGTGGGGGCGGGGCTCACCGGGAGCCCGTGGTGAAGGTGGGCAGCGCACCGGGAGCGCGCCCGGGGCGGGGCGAAGCCGGGCGGCGCGGGTCGGGAACCGGGTCGTGGCGGGGATGGGGGGCGGTCCCAGTTGTGCTCCGGGGATCCCCACTGCGGCTGGGAAGGCACCGGGAGCATGGCAGGGGCGGGGCGGCGCGGGGCGGGGGTCGGCTCCTGGCGGGGGTGGGGGAGGGCTTCCCCCGT
>NW_011401490.1:0-807 GCF_000754665.1 Bison bison bison | reverse complement strand
CTGGCCTCGAGACGTGTTGAAGAAGGTCTCTCGAGGTCTTTCTAGTGTTGAGGCAGAAACCCTGGTCCCTTGACTTGTGCAGGTGACCTCAGGGAGCTTCTCGATGGTGGCTCTGAGAAGTCAGGGAAACTGGAGGTGGAGGGGCATCTCGTCACTCCACTGGGTTTGGTGCATTGGAAAGGGCCTCATCTCCAGTTGAGGCAGGAACCTCAGGGCTCCTCTGATTTCAGACTCCGATCGCAAGGTCCCTGCAGACTTGGGAAAGGAGAGTCAGGCCTCGTCTTGTGTTGAGGCATGGAACTCCGCTGGCCTCTCGAGGTGTTCCCGGGGAGACAGGCCACTTGTCGAGCGGTATTTGGAATCTGGGGTTTTTTTCCCGACGATGCACGGGCGAGTCACTACCCCTTCTCGTTGACTTCATTCACAGGGTGGAGTTCGAAGAGGTGTCCGGGCATCGGGTTCTTATCAAGAGGGGACCGGGAAATCGGGGTCCTTCGGAATGTGGAACCAACCACGAGGCCACGTCTGGAATGTCGTCGTGAGACCGGCCTCATCCTGAGGTGCGACCGGAAGGTCGGGAACCCCTTCCAGACAAAGCAGAGGAGTCGACCCTCCTGTCCAGATCAGGAGGGTAGAAGAGGCTCAGAGGAAGTGGTGCCGGAAAACCTCGGTGTTCCTCTCGAGGGAGACCAGGATGTCGGGGCACTTTGTGGGTCGCATCAAGGGTGACAAGTACGTTTCGAACTCCAATTCCTAAAGTGGGATTTCTCCTGAGACGCTGTAGCGGCACAGGGCTACATCTTGCGA
>NW_011401489.1:0-667 GCF_000754665.1 Bison bison bison | reverse complement strand
AGGAACCCTGAGGTTCCTGCCTCAACTGGAGATGAGGCCCTCTTCCAATGCACCAAACCCAGGGGAGTCCCGAGAGGCCCCTCCCACCTCCAGCTTCCCTGACTTCTCAGAGCCACCATGAGAAGCCCCCTGAGGTCACCTGCACAAGTCGAGGGAAGCCAGGGTTTCCTGCCTCGACCCGAGAAAGACCTCGAGAGACCTTCTTCAACACGTCTCGAGGCCAGGTTCCCCTACCATGACTCGAGAGCAATGACGCGCTCCCCCTCGCCACTCGCATGGAGACCCGACTTCCCTGGCGCCCCACGAGAGGCTCACTGACCTCGCCGTCGTACCTCGTGAGAAACCGCACCCTGGGCCGCCGCTCGAGCACCACCCCGAGACTCCCCCGTCATCGCGGAGATGAGGGCCTTCGTCTCCTGCATGGCCTAGAGGCCAACCTCGCGACCTCTCTCCAAACGCCTCAGGAGGCTTGACTCCCTTTAGTCCACCCAGTGAGCTCCAAGAGATAGCCGTCGCGACTCGAGAGCAGAGCGGGCTTCTTTGCTTCCACTCGAGATGAATGCCTGTCTCCCCGGGTGCGTCTGGAATGCAACCCCGAGATCCCGGTCGCCCCTGGAGAGGAACATTGGCTTCTGGACACAAGCCTAGATGAGGTCTATTGGCCCTG
>NW_011401488.1:0-829 GCF_000754665.1 Bison bison bison | reverse complement strand
TATGAATTGTTATCTTCCTGACACAGGGATCAAACCCACATCACTTCCATCTCCTGCACTGGTAGGCAGGTTATTTACCGACTGTGCCACCTGGAATCAATATACATTTCAAGAACCACTGCCATCAGCTTCTACTGTTCATGACCAAAGTAGGAGAAAGAACATTGGAAGAAGTATTCATAAGAAGTACTCATAAGTCAAAGAACTGTTATACTGGGTACTCTAGTTATCACTGGGACAAGTCAGTTCCTCCAATGATGAGGGGTACAACTGAAAAATTATTACAAATGCATGGGATCTGATATCTACATGATAAATGTGTTCCTTTTATGCTATTGCTTCAGGTGTGCCTACTTCAGCATGAAGGACTGCACTTCAAGGGATGCCTGCTATTCCAGCTCAAGCAACAGATACTAAAGTAGCAGATCATTGTCCTTTCTTGAAAATAATCAGCAGTTTGTCAACATATGTAACATTCCAGAGCAATTCTTGGGATGCAACTCTAGAACAGGTTAGGCCCTCTTTTTTTGCCAAGCCCTGCGATAAAATACAAATCAAAAAAAGAAAAATAGCATCGGTTTTGTCAGGACTTCCTCATCTTTTCTTTCTGGATGGCAGGAAGCAGACATTGAGGCCAGATGACTGCAGGATTAAATTGTGAACTAACATTGGGTGGGGTGGAAGCTCATCACTCTAGGAAGAATGTGGCTCAATTAAACAGACTTTCATTCACTTCATGTACATAGGTTATATAATCCTTTGTTAAGGAATTCAATAAGTTATACTTCCTTACACCTTCGCAATCTCTTGGTTTACACGAATGTCAATT
>NW_011401487.1:0-529 GCF_000754665.1 Bison bison bison | reverse complement strand
GGGGAACCAGCCCCTGATCAGTGAGTCCGGGCAGTACTTTGGTCCCAGGTTTGGAGCCCAATGCCGGAACCGGGAGGAAGAGGCTGGCTGCGCGGGTGCTTGCAAGCCGTTACTGGGAAGGACCGAGTGAGCTTCCACACCGGCGGAGCTCCAGCTCTGCGCCCAGGCGCGATAGCGCAGAGCCCCGGCCGAGAGGCTGCTCTGGCCTGGGCGAGCCTCCCCAAGCCCTGCCCAGCTTCTAGCGTTCGCGCCCGGGAAGGAGCAGGCTGCGGGAGTGTGGGAGACGTGACTGGTGCCTGACTGGTGCCTCAGCTCAGCTCTCGCCTTCCCTTCGGACCTAGGAGCCAGGCGTCCTTGCAGAGGGCTTTAGGGGCTGGGGGGTGTGCACACTGCCAAAGCCTCCCGCAGGGAGAGCTCTTTCCGAGGGAAAGGAAGCGCCCCAGGCTGCATTCCCAAGCTGGTGCTTCCCCGCCCAGACTAAGCCGCCGCACGGAGGGAAATCAGGGTCCCGCTGCCCCTGGTTTGGGGA
>NW_011401486.1:0-853 GCF_000754665.1 Bison bison bison | reverse complement strand
GGAAAGCTGGGGATTGCTCTCGAGTGACTGCAGGGCCAATAGACCTCATCTAAGCTTGTGTCCAGAAGCAAATGTTCCTCTCCAGGGGTGACAGGGATCTCGGGGTTGCATTCCAGACGCACCCGGGGAGACAGGCATTCATCTCGAGTGGAAGCAAAGAACCCCCTCTGCTCTCGAATCGCGACGGGTATCTCTTGGAGCTCACTGGGTGGACTCAAGGGAGTCAAGCCTCCTGAGGCGTTTGGAGAGAGGTCGCGAGATTGGTCGCTAGGCCATGCAGGAGACGAAGGCCCTCATCTCTCGATGACGGGGGAATCTCGGGGTTGTTCTCGAGCGGCGGCCCCAGTGTGCGGTTTCTCACGAGGTACGACGGCGAGGTCAGTGAGCCTCTCGTTGGGCGCCAGGGAAGTCGGGTCTCCATACCAGTGGCGAGGGGGAGCGCGTCATTGCTCCCGAGCCATGGTAGGGGAATCTGGCCTCGAGACGCGTTGAAGAAGGTCTCTCGAGGTCTTTCCCGGGTTGAGGCAGGAAAGCCTGGCTTCCCTCGACTTGTGCAGGTGACCTCAGGGGGCTTCTCATGGTGGCTCTGAGAAGTCAGGGAAACTGGAGGTGGGAGGGGCCTCTCGGGACTGCACTGGGTTTGGTGCATTGGAAGAGGGCCTCATCTCCAGTTGAGGCAGGAACCGCAGGGTACCTCTGATTTCAGACTCCGATCGCATGGTCCCTGCAGACGGGGGACAGGAGAGTCAGGCCTCGTCTTGGGTTGAGGCATGGAACTCCGCTTGCCTGTCGAGGTGTCCCCGGGGAGAGAGGCCACTTGTCGAGCTGTATTTGGAATCTGGGGTTTTTTTCC
>NW_011401485.1:0-600 GCF_000754665.1 Bison bison bison | reverse complement strand
GTAATTCTGGTCTTTCTTTAAAGGGATTTCCCATGGACAGAGGAGCCTGGAGGGCTGCAGTCTATAGTATCACAAAGAGTTGGACACGATTGAATTGATGGAGCGCACACACACAAACACATACAGGCAATGGAGAGGCCCCCATTTGGTCATTCTTTAAAGGAATTATGAATAAAATGGTAAGAGAAGCTAAAGTATCAGTGACCAGATAGGAGTCAATTCATTGGCAACTTCTCTTTCTAGGATAACTTGTGGCTCTAACTCCAAACGCTGGCTCACCCTACACAACAGCCTCTGGGAGATCTGCTTGTTTGATGACTGTGGGAGGGAAAAGGCAGTGAAAGCACTGTTGGTAGCCAATCCTCCCATCTCTACATGACTACAGGTTAGCAGGAAGAACACCAATCCTGGAAATGGATTTTGACAATTAATTATATTCTTGCTTCTGAAGGTTTGAGAGTGACCTACCTGTTCCACACCCAGAACCAGATTAACAGTAGGCTCCCAACCTGGACAACACACACACATACATACACACCACACATGCACATACGCACACACATACCCACACAACACTGAGTGCAGGAAGCCTGTCTCATT
>NW_011401484.1:0-548 GCF_000754665.1 Bison bison bison | reverse complement strand
GTGGCGTCGCCCTCCGGCGTGCGTCCCCTCTTCCCGATAGCCCGGCCCTCCCCGCCACGTCCCTCGAGGTTGGCCCCGAGGGTTCGGGGGTGGTGTGGTGAGGGGGTTTGCTCCGCAAGCTCCCCACGCCCCCACCCCACCCCACGCGCCTTTCGCCCGTGGCGCCGGCCACGACTGCCTTCCCCACCCCCTCCCCCCACAAAGGCCGCGGATCCGCGCGGCGCGGATCCTCCGGTCGCGTCTGGCGGGCTGTGCGGCGTGGCGGGCGGCGGCGGCTCCCCGTCGCGGGGCCGCTTGCCTTGCCCCGCCGCTCCCGTCGCCGGCCCTGGGCCGGTCTGCCTCGGCCGGTCGCCGGCCGGCCGTCCGTCTGCCGCTCTGGGCCTGCCGCGCCGGTCGCCAGGCGCCTCGCCTCCCCACGCCTTCCGAGCCTCGGGGCTTTCTCCCGCCCCGTCCCCCACCCCCCACGCCTCCCGCGGCCGTCTGTCCGGTTCTCCCGCCCTGTTTTTCGCCTCTCCCCGTACCTCTGACGCGTGTCCCCTGCCCGCTTG
>NW_011401483.1:0-624 GCF_000754665.1 Bison bison bison | reverse complement strand
TACAATAAATGTTCTATTTTTAATCAAAATTCTTGCAAGATATGAAAAAAAGAAATTTTAATAAAGCCAAACTTTGAACTATATATTCCAACTGATATCACTTTAATATCAGCCTTCCTTACAAAACAATAGAAATGGACCACTTTTTTATTAGTGGGGATTTCTTAACATACAGATGTTCTTTAGAAAGAAGAAATTTCTACCATATCCCTTTCTCTTCTGAAAACCCTAGTAATTCAGAAAGTGCTTTGTCAATACTTGTGTCTTTGACAAGAAGGCAAGTTTAACTACAAGACTGCCTCTGAAGCCCAGTTTAACTTGGAAAGAGTTAATCACTCTGAGTCAAAGAGTCTTGTTCAAACTCTTTTAGATTTAAAAATCACAGAGCTCAAAAATACGAAACTAAAACAGTCTAAAGAAAAATATTAGAGGGACTTCCCTGGTGGCCCAGTGGTTAAGAATCCACCTTTCAATTTCTCCCAGCCTCTCCCTCCCCGGCTATGTCGACAAGTCCATTCTCTACATCTGTGTCTCCATTTCTTCTCTGTAAATAGGTTCATCAGTACTATTTTTCTAGATTCCACATGTGTGCATTAACGTACAGTATTTGTTTTTCTCTTTCTG
>NW_011401482.1:0-684 GCF_000754665.1 Bison bison bison | reverse complement strand
CTATAAAATAACTAGAAGATAACACAGAAAAATATCTAGGTGCCCTTGCGTTTGGATGCCTTTTTAGATAAAACACCAAAAGCAAGCTGCATTTCATTATAACTAAAAACAACTGGCCTGTGATGGACACTGTCCAGAGAATACAAAAATGATCCACAGGCTGGGAGAAAATCTTTGCCAGATTTATATCTGATACATGTTATTCAAAATATTCGAAGAACTTAAAAACAATGAGAGAAAAAAACATGAACTAAACATCTGAGCAGACAAGACTGAAAAGATGCTCTGTTATATGTCATCTGGGAAACGCAAATTAAAGAAACAATGGGATACTACTATAAACGACAATGGGATACTACTATAAACGTCTTCAGGATGAAAGCATTGATAACATTAAATGCTGGCGATGATGAGGAGCAGTAGGAACTCTCATTTATTGTTGGTAAAGGACAAAACAGTACAGTCACTTTGGAAAACCATTTCGCAGTTTCTTTCTTTCTTTTTTTTTTTTTTCAACAACAACAAATTTATTTTGGTGCAAACACTAAAGTTCTATTCTCTTAATAAATTTCAATCATACAATGCAGCATTATCAACTATAGTCACTGTGTTATACATTAGATATATATATCCCCCAGCCCCTAGCAAACACCACTCTTTTCTTTGCTTTTATGAGTTCAACTT
>NW_011401481.1:0-666 GCF_000754665.1 Bison bison bison | reverse complement strand
CCCCTTCTCCTCCTGCCCCCCAATCTCTCCCAGCAACAGAGTCTTGCCAATGAGTCAACTCTTCCCATGAGGTGGCCAAAGTACTGGAGTTTCAGCTTTAGCATCATTCCTTCCAAAGAAATCCCAGGGCTGATCTCCTTCAGAATGGACTGGTTGGATCTCCTTGCAGTCCAAGGGACTCTCAAGAGTCTTCTCCAACACCACAGTTCAAAAGCATCAATTCTTCGGCGCTCAGCCTTCTTCAAAGTCCAACTCTCACATCCATACATGACCACTGGAAAAACCATAGCCTTGACTAGACGGACCTTTGTTGGCAAAGTAATGTCTCTGCTTTTCAATAGGCTATCTAGGTTGGTCATAACTTTTCTTCCAAGGAATAAGTGTCTTTTAATTTCATGGCTGCAGTCACCATCTGCAGTGATTTTGGAGCCACAAAAATAAAGTCTGACACAGTTTCCCCATCTATTTCCCATGAAGTGATGGGACTGGATGCCATGGTCTTCGTTTTCTGAATGTTGAGCTTTAAGCCAACTTTTTCACTCTCCACTTTCACTTTCATCAAGAGGCTTTTGAGTTCCTCTTCACTTTCTGACCATAAGGGTGGTGTCATCTGCATATCTGAGGTTATTGATATTTCTCCTGGCAATCTTGATTCCAGCTTGTGCT
>NW_011401480.1:0-639 GCF_000754665.1 Bison bison bison | reverse complement strand
TGGCTTTTTCCTCGCTGTGTGTGGGTTTGTACAGGTGGCTTGTCAAGGTTTCCTGGTTAGGGAAGCTTGTGTCGGTGTTCTGATGGGTGGAGCTGTATTTCTTCTCTTTGTTCAGTCGCGCTGTGGGGAGGGAGGGAGGGATGCTGCAAACAAATAACACTGGCGTGTGCTCGCAGTGCCTCAGCCACACTGGGTCTGCCCCCGCTCACTGCGCGTGTAGCCTCCCTGCCCACACTGCTCGGGCTCTAGGTTGTTCCGCCGGGAACAATCCGAGGCTGGCCCTGGGTTGCACGTACCTCCCAGGTCCAAGCCGCTCAGGTTCAGGCACTCGGGTAGTCCTCAGAGGCGCAGACTCAGTTGGGCCCGAGTTTTGTGCTCTTCCCAGGTCCGAGCAGCTCAAGTGATGAGGTGTTTGGCGAGCGCCAATGCTGCGACTTATCGCCTCCCCGCCACTCGGTTATCTGGGTGTAAAACCGGCACACCTTCTCAGGCAGATGTTAACCATCCAGACCCCCAAAAAGTTTTAGTTAGCAAAGAAGCCTGCTTACAGTTTTATAGATAATGTCTCTCTGGGGCTGCGATTGCCCCCTTCTGGCTCTGGCTGCCTGTCACCAGAGGGGGAAGGTCTGCAGCCGGCTA
>NW_011401479.1:0-578 GCF_000754665.1 Bison bison bison | reverse complement strand
CAAGGTCAGTAACTCAATTAGTGGTGAAAGAGCTGACCTCTTGGCTTCAGGTACGTACTTCCAACCCATCTCTGCCTATTTATAATTTGCTCTTCTTTCTTATCCCTGGGGTTATGGTCACATTCTAAAGTTACATCAATTTGGGGCAATGGTTACTAAAATCCTTACAGAATCAGAGCATGCTGTTCTTTCTGACTTAATTATACACCTTTCACAAAGTGTGGCCTACTAATTAATTTGCAGATTATTTTGCCAGTGTATCCATATTTCATTACAAACTTACTTATCCAATCTGAAAAAAAAAGTAGATCTAACTACCATAGGATAATTTGTGAACCTGAGGAACTATAAATCCTGCAAACTTCAGGAAGTGTAAACTACAGGAAACCTGTAAATTTCCAGAACTCCTTGTCACAGCAAAGCCATGATTATTCCCTTCCCCACTTAATGTCTTTATCATATACAGACCTCCAACAACATGATCTTCTCTCCTTGACCCCCTGTAGGAAAAAGTCTTTCTGATTACCTTGATGGGCTATGATTAGCAAACAAACAAGAAGGGCATCTGAAAAATCAGT
>NW_011401478.1:0-519 GCF_000754665.1 Bison bison bison | reverse complement strand
TCAGCTCTTTGAGTATTGCCTCCTGAGGTCCCTGTTCGGTCGCCACCTGCTGGGGACCGAGCCCCAACCTGATCCAGGGTAGTTCGAAGGAGAGATGGCCTAGGCGACTATTTATATGCTAATCAGAGATGTCAAGAATAATAGTATGAGGAGAGCTCAGTAGGAAAATTCGGTGGAGAAAAGAGACTGAGTAGCTTGGTTTACGCGGAAGACCAATCAAACTTCAAGACAAGAAGTTTGCACCACTTACGTAGGCCGCAGGCGCCCTCTCGAATAGCGAAAGGTGCCTCAACCTAGACACCTTCTCGAGTGGGTCTTAGCAGCCCAGGCATAATTAGTTAAGCGTGGTGGGTTCCGCGCTCCAGATGGAGACTCAGCTGGAAGTTAAAGGGAAGAATGACAAGGAACTTTATGAATTGGAGCTGTAAGTTAACTCTTTGACAGAGAGAGCGAGATGGTGGTGGGGGACAGCCCCCAGTGAAATCAGAGGTGAGAGCACAAAGCAATACAGTAGGCAGA
>NW_011401477.1:0-817 GCF_000754665.1 Bison bison bison | reverse complement strand
CTCATAACAGTATAAGTGGCAAGTCATAAAGGGATGAACAGAAAACCCAAGACATCCTCCTGAGAGTGGCCACACGAGTCTATTTAATAACAAAGGAGGCGATGGAGGGCCCGCCTGCGAGGAAAAGCTAATCCTTCATATTCATGGAGTGCCAGCATCATCCTTTTTATTCCTGTCCAGCAGACTGTACAAAAAGATACCTAAGGAGTTGAGACAAGAGCCACTGGAGGGCTTCGTCTGCTCTGCTAAGAGCTAGCGTTACTAAGGGAAGAAGCCCAATGCACTTTCAATCTGCCCAAATCTGGGGTGTCCCAATCTGTGTCCTCAGGAATCTCATGCTCACCAGCAATGCCTCAATCCATATAGTCCAGAGGCATAGCCATGACAAGAACTTGCCTGTGTGTCTGTGGGGGTCAGGATGGTGATTTCCAGTCTGAGAGATGTCCCTGGAGCTAGAGCTCCAGCTAGCTCCCTAAAGTGCTCCTGTCTGCAGTGTCCTGTAAAACTTGGAGGGGGGGCCTTGCTAGAAAAGCACAATAACAGCATGGATTGCAAGTCCCTTGAAAGTCTACAATCCGGCACACAAGGTTAATAACTTTAATTCCCCAAGCAGATATGAAATGGTCAGAGGGACCAGGAAAAGCTGACTGGGGAAAAGAAATTCAGTCCACATGCTTCTGATTTAGTAAAGTAGCTGCTGCTGCTGCTGCTGCTGCTAAGTTGCTTCAGTCGTGTCTGACTCTGTGAGACCCCAGAGTTGGCAGACCCACCAGGCTCCAACGCCCCTGGGGTTCTCCAAGCAAGAGTACTGTAGTGG
>NW_011401476.1:0-846 GCF_000754665.1 Bison bison bison | reverse complement strand
TGATAGTCATTTTGTTGATTTCTTTTCATAGTCTAGAAAGACCAGAAATTCCCTGTTACTGTGCATTCACAGGGTAACTTTAGTTTTTAAAATTAAGAAAATGAAAAAAAATTAAGAAAATGAAAGCAGTAAGATAGATGATGTATTTAATAATTGGTGCTGGGACAATTGGGCAGTATCTGGAAAAAAATTCTAGAAGGATAAAAGATTGATATGAAATTATGGAAAACCATTCCCTACTCAAAGGAGGGAATTCCCTGGTCCAGTGGTTAAGTCTCTGCTTTTTTCACTGCTGAGGGCAGAAGTTCAATCCCTGTTTGGGGAACTAAGATCCTGTAAGCCACCAGGCATGACTAAAGGGAAAAAAAATAGTAATTAAAGGAAATCTAGGGAAGGAAGACTTTGTGAGTAATCTATAATATTCAGAGCCTCAAAAGAAAACGTATAACTTAAAATCTTTATTTATTTTATATATTTTGTATATATATTATATATGCTTTATAAATAAAGAAAGCAAGATTTTAAGTTGTGATTATAAAAGTTAAAATTTTCTCCATCGAGAAGAAAACTGTAAATAAATACAGACAGTAAACAGGAGGGAGCTCCCTGGGAGTGGTTAGGACTCAGTGCTTTCACTGATTAGGGCTCAGGTTCAGCCCCTGGCCGGGAGACTATGAATCCACAAGCTGCTGCAGTGTGGCCCCCCAAAATTAAAATAATCTGGGGAAAAACATGTTGCCAGCAAAGGGGTAATTTTCTTATTTTTTAAAGAACGACTATAAATCTACATTAAGAAGAAAAAAAAGCAAAGCCTAGCAGAAAAATGAGCAAAGGAAGTGAGCAAGT
>NW_011401475.1:0-525 GCF_000754665.1 Bison bison bison | reverse complement strand
AAAACGAAAAATTAAATGTGATATGAGCTTTTAGATAAACTATGAACACTAATTACACTCTACAATATCTGCCTATGAGAGTCTTGATTGAAGGCAGAGGAGAAGGGGACGACAGAGGATAAGATGGTTGGATGGCATCACTGATTCGATGGACATGAGTTTGAGCAAGCCCCTGGAGCTGGTGATGGACACGGAAGCCCAGCGTCCTGCAGGCCACGGGGTCCCAAAGAGTCAGATACGACTGAGCCACTGAACGGAACTGAACTTACAATCGTTTCTCCAGGTGTTTTGGTTACCCGAGTTTCTATCCTGTGCTAAACTAAGTGACGACAGTGTACTGAAGAGCTGGGTCATTTCCAAATAAATTAAAGTTCTGAAACATTCACGCCTTGAAAGGACCTCCCGTTTTACACAGAAACAAAAGTAGATTTTTGACTATCCAATAATAGTGTCTGGCACCATCCTGACATGTGTAAACGTAAGAAAGCAATTTTTTTTGTTTTTGTTTTGGTTCTGATCTTGGGG
>NW_011401474.1:0-592 GCF_000754665.1 Bison bison bison | reverse complement strand
AGGGTTCCTCTGATTTCGGACTCCGATCGCAGGGTCCCTGCAGGACTGGGGGACAGGAGAGTCAGGCCTCGTCTTGGGTTGAGGCATGGAACTCCGCTTGCCTCTCGAGGTGTCCCCGGGGAGAGAGGCCACTTGTCGAGCTGTATTTGGGCCCTGGGGTTTTTTTCCGGTCGATGCACGGGCGAGTCACTGCCCCTTCGTGTTGACTTCATTCACAGGGTGGAGTTCGGAGAGGTGTCCGGGCATCGGCTCCTTATCTAGAGGGGACCGGGAAATCGGGGTGCTTCGCAATGTGGAAGCACCCGCGAGGCCACGTCTGGAATGTCGTCGTGAGACCGGCCTCATCCTGAGGTGCGACCGGAAGGTCGGGAACCCCTTCCAGACAAAGCAGGGGAGTCGACCCTCCTGTCGAGATCAGGAGGGTAGAAGGGGCTCAGAGGAAGTGGTGCCGGAAAACCTCGGTGTTCCTCTCCAGGGAGACCGGGATGCCGGGGAACTTTGTGGGGGCGCATCAAGGGTGCCAAGTACCGTTTCGACCTCCAATTCCTAACGTGGGACTTCTCCTGAGACGCTGTAGCGGGACAGGGCTTCA
>NW_011401473.1:0-912 GCF_000754665.1 Bison bison bison | reverse complement strand
AGGCGTGAATGTTTCAGAACTTTAATTTATTTGGAAATGACCCAGCTCTTCAGTACACTGTCGTCACTTCGTTTAGCACAGGATAGAAACTCGGGTAACCCAAACACCTGGAGAAACGATTGTATGTTCAGTTCCGTTCAGTGGCTCAGTCGTGTCTGACTCTTTGGGACCCCGTGGCCTGCAGGACGCTGGGCTTTCCGTGTCCATCACCAACTCCAGGGGCTTGCTCAAACTCATGTCCATCGAATCAGTGATGCCATCCAACCATCTTATCCTCTGTCGTCCCCTTCTCCTCTGCCTTCAGTCAAGACTCTCATAGGCAGATATTTCCGAGTGTAATTAGTGTTCATAGTTTATCTAAAAGCTCATATCACATTTAATTTTTCGTTTTGTTCCTGTTCTTTCGAGGTACTTTCTTGTTGACAAGCTTGTGACAGATAGAACGATATAGTCAATTTTTACCTTAGAACAAACCGAGGCACTATGAACATTTTGTGCTTCATGTTGATGACTCTTAGACATGTCTACAGTAGAGGAGCAAAACAAAACTACTAGATATTTCATATTGACTAGTTCCCAGTTCACGGGACTCTGACATTCCCTGAGGTCAAAGTTTTCTTGTATTGGAAGCAGTTTGGTTTGCCAGGGCTGCCTTGTCTTGAGACCATTGAAATAAGAACTCAGAACTTGAGCACTATTATCAAAAATCACAAGGCTCACACTGACACATACATCAATCCAGACAGACAAGACAAGACATCTTCCAGTTTTCCGCCTGAGATGGAAAGATTTCTTTGAGCCGTTTTCTCTGGGGAGTGGGGGGTGGGGCTGGCGGCCAGGCACGCTTTGGGAAGGAGCTCATGGTTTGGAATTGCATATGAAAAGAACCAGCTTTCCGGGTTCCAAGGAATC
>NW_011401472.1:0-691 GCF_000754665.1 Bison bison bison | reverse complement strand
TTGGGAGGCTCTGAACAGTCACATGTGGCCGGAAACCTATTCAGGCAGGCTAGAGGATTTCCAAAGGAGTTTGTAGGTTAAACACTGTCACACCCAGGAATTATTAACTGGAACTGTAAGCTAACTCTTTTCAGAGAGAGGTAGTGGGGGAGAGCCCCCCGTAAAGTCAGAGGTTTAGGTGAAAGCACAAGCAGAAAGTAGGCAGACTCTGGTTTTGGGGGTATATGCTCGAGAATTTCCAGGGGGACTCCTGAAGCTCGATCCCGCCTTTGCGTATGCCGAGCCTCCTTCCTCATGACCTTTGTCATGGGCGGAGTACCTCACTGGCTCCCAGCAGTGATAGAATTCCAGTTAAGCTATTCCAGATCCAGAAAGATGATGCTGTGGAAAAGTGCTGCACTCAATATGCAATATGCAATATGCACTCAATATGCAATATGCCGGCTCACGGCAGTAGGGGGAATCTGTCCTCGAGACGTGTTGAAGAAGGTCTCTCGAGGTCTTTCTCGGGTTGAGGCGGGAAACCCTGGTGTCCCTCGACTTGTGCAGGTGACCTCAGGGCGCTTCTCATGGTGGCTCTGAGAAGTCAGGGAAACTGGAGGTGGGAGGGGCCTCTCGGCACTCCACTGGGTTTTGGTGCATTGGAAGAGGGCCTCATCTCCAGTTGAGGCAGGAACCTAAGGGTTCCTCT
>NW_011401471.1:0-637 GCF_000754665.1 Bison bison bison | reverse complement strand
GAGACACTGCCTTTGTTTCCTTAGCAGACTGCTAGTGGCTGCACTCACATCGGGCTAAAGACCCGCAGGGGGTACTCTTACTCGCCCCCCCACCCTCACCCCCACCCCGCCCAAGTCTATGTCAGCAGCTTTCTCGATCTCTTTGACCTTTCATAACACTTGATGACACAAAAGCTCTGAGCGATCAAGTCATATCGAATCTTCATTTCAGATTGAAGATGCATTCCATGGTATTGCCATCTTTAAGTCTTTCCATCGCTATGGAATATCTGTCCATGTATTCAGGATCTTTTTCAGCCACGGTGTAGAATTTCCAGTGTGCCAGTCTTGCATCCTCGTGACATCCGTGGCAAAGCATTTGGGTCATGTTGACAGTATTGAAAGGGAATTTTTATTTATATTCCTTTTCAGATTATTATTTGCTAGTGTATACAAGTAAAACTGTGTACTCATTCATTTTTATCACTTTGGACAGCTTGAGAGTTGTCTTTCCTTTCTTTGCTTTCTCGTACTTTAAGAGTATCCTGGCACATACATGTACTGCCTCACCCCTAACCTCAGTCATGTGTTCAAAGAACTTCTGTCCGTTTATTTGTTTTTGGTAACATTGAATTCGTTTTGACTATGCTGGGTCTTT
>NW_011401470.1:0-648 GCF_000754665.1 Bison bison bison | reverse complement strand
AGGCAAAAGACATCAGAGAAGAACGTGAGGAGCAAGCCTGAACGGGAAGTGGTCGTATCTTCAATATGGCTGGGGAAAATACGAGAGCCGTTGGAGCAGGGAGGTGACAGCATTGCATCTGCATTTCCAAAAGGTCATCTTGCTCCACGTCACTAATGATTGGAGAGGCTCAACTCCAAAACTCCAAGAGGGGACCACTTCACATGAGTCCGACTGGGCCTCACTGCGATGTCTGTCAATAACCGATGCTGGAGAAGATGTGGAGCAAAGGGAACTCTCCTCCACGGTGAGTAGGAATGGGCGTGGGTAGAGCCGGTATGGAAAAGAATATGGAGGTTCCCGAAGGACTAAAAGTGGAAGTAGCCTATGGTCCAGCAGTCCGACTCCCAGGCATAGATCCACCCACGGTATAAGTGAACAAGATAGATGCCCCGTTTGGGCACATCTATCTGTGCGTGCGCGCGCACATGCGCATGCGCGATCGCCTCGAGGCAGGGGGTGGGGCGGGGGCCGGGGCTCTGGCTGGAGTCGGTGCAAGCCCCGGGATTGCCTGAGGCAAGCCAAAGGAGCCCCAGGTGGAGACGGGACTGCCGGTCGTCGGGTGTCCTGGAAGCCGAATGCGAATGCGGAGGGGCTCGCGGGCCGCGC
>NW_011401469.1:0-594 GCF_000754665.1 Bison bison bison | reverse complement strand
TCGAGAGATTGTGCGCTCTTGCTTACACTGCCCCACTGTTTATAATAGTCTACCTATGGGAGTTAACCCTCGCGGTCTCAAACCTAACGTACTCTGGCAAATGGATGTAACTCATGTCTCTTCATTTGGAAACTTTTCTTTGTTCATGTAACTATAGATACTTTTTCTCATGTCCTTATTGCAACGTCTCGTACCAGAGAGGCAGTTAAAGATGTTATACAACATCTCTTTACTTGTTTTTCATATTTGGGCCTACCAAAAGCTCTGAAAACTGACAATGCTCCTGCTTACACTTCTAAGTCTTTTCAGGAATTTTGTTTACAGTTTCAAATTAAACACAATACAGGCATCCCTTATAATCCCCGGGGACAAGCCATTGTGGAAAGAGCACATCAAACATTAAAGCTTCAAATTCAAAAATTAAAAGAAGGGGAGTTTAAGTATAGCTCTCCCCATCAAATCTTGCAACTTGCTCTTTTTGTAATAAATATTTTAAATGCCGATTCCGCCGGAACTACTGCAATGCTTCGCCATTGGTGCCCAGAGCAATTGAATGCAAAGCCATTAGTCAAACGGAAGGACCTTCTCTCAGGA
>NW_011401468.1:0-622 GCF_000754665.1 Bison bison bison | reverse complement strand
AAGCCTAGATGAGGTCTATTGGCCCTGCAGTCACTCGAGAGAAATCCCCAGCTTTCCTTCGCAACTCGAATGGAAGATTGGACTTCCCTGGGCCAACACAAGAGGCATCCTGAATTCCCCGTTGTAATTCGAGAATCCTGCTACACCTCGAGAAAAACCACGTGGTTCCCCCGTCATCGCAAGATGTAGCCCTGTGCCGCTACAGCGTCTCAGGAGAAGTCCCACTTTAGGTATTGGAGTTCGAAACGGTACTTGGCACCCTTGATGCGACCCACAAAGTTCCCTGACATCCCGGTGTCCCTCGAGAGGAACACCGAGGTTTTCCGGCACCACTTCCTCTGAGCCCCTTCTACCCTCCTGACCTGAACAGGAGGGTCGACTCCCCTGCTTTTTCTGGAAGGGGTTCCCGACCTTCCGGTCGCACCTCAGGATGAGGCCGGTCTCACGACGACATTCCAGTCGTGGCCTCGTGGGTGCTTCCACATTCCGTAGGACCCCGATTTCCCGGTCCCCTCTTGATAAGAACCCGATGCCCGGACACCTCTTCGAACTCCACCCTGTGAATGAAGTCAACAAGAAGGGGCAGTGACTCGCCCGTGCATCGTCGGGAGAAAGACCCCCA
>NW_011401467.1:0-703 GCF_000754665.1 Bison bison bison | reverse complement strand
TGGTGTCATTTGCAATCATCCAGAAAGCTTCCAGGTCTAGGTTCCAGACCACCACCACACACAGTCAGTAGCCAACGGAGTGGATTCCAGGAATACGTGTTGTTCACCGGCATTACCGTTGATATTGTTGCTGCACACTCAATGCAGTGGGCAGGGCCTGGATTGTCCACTGGGTCTCATGTGGAATGGAAAGAAGGGCTCCCCCCGACACACACACACCCCCACCCCACTGTTGACAGCCTTGTGACGAGAAACGGTCCCCGAAACAAGAATCAGACAAACCAGAGAAGCCCAGATGATAGTCCTTGAGATGAAGGACTAAGCAGCTGGTTGGATGGCACCAAGGGGAAAGGTTGCTCTTTGTGTCTGCCCCTCTACTCCTTTCTTCCTGGACGCCTTAGGGTTTTGTCATGGAGATTTGAAATAAAGTGCACAAAAGTCATATGTGTTGAATCAAGATTTTGCATTTAACCATCTCTCAAAAAGGAAGAGAGCTTCACCTGCACATGTTTCTTTCAAAACCGTCAATTGCTTTTCAATTCTGGGGTTTCTCTCTTGCCTTGTTCAGTTAGCCTTAACAGTAAAAATCAACGAAAACTACATAAAGATTCAAAGATACCAACAAAGGACAGCTTCTGTTTTTGAAATCATCTTTCCATTTAGTAGAACACGAGCTCTATTCTTTGTATTTTGCCTAGGGAAT
>NW_011401466.1:0-592 GCF_000754665.1 Bison bison bison | reverse complement strand
ACTACTTTTCTTTTCCCAAAGCACTGCCTTAATATTTTTTTAGTTCATGTGTGTGGGTGATGAGTGGTCTCATTTCCATTTGCCCTCAAAGTCTCTATTTTGCTTTCACTTTCGAAGAGAGTTTTTGTTGGATGTAGAATTCCAGGTTGGTGGTTATTTGTTTTTCAGCATTTTACAGATGCCAGTCCATTATCTTCTGACTTCCTTGTTCTTGGAAAGTCAGCTCTCAGTGTTGTTGTGCCGTTTAAAGCCACTACCCTTTTTCCTCTGAGTGCTTGAACATTTGCTTCTTGCCTTAGGCACCCACAGAGCTGCTGAAACCATGTGTGGTTTTCATTTTTGACTCAATGGTCTGATTCTTGAACCAACTCTTACCACTGTCCCTGTCAGTCAGTTCAGTCGCTCTGTGTCTGACCCGTTGCAACCCCATGGGCTGCAGCACGCCAGGCTTCCCTGTCCATCACCAACTCCTGGAGCTTGCTCAAGCTCATGTCCATCGAGTCGGTGATGCCATCCAACCAGCTCATCCTCTGTCGTCCCCTTCTCCTCCTGCCTTCAGTCTTCCCCATCATCAGGTTCTTTTCCAATGAGT
>NW_011401465.1:0-869 GCF_000754665.1 Bison bison bison | reverse complement strand
TCCAGTTTCCCTGACTTCTCGAGAGTCCACCATGACGAAGCCCCCTGAGGTCACCTGCACAAGTCGACGGACCCCCAGGGTTTCCCGCCTCAAACCCGAGAAAGTACCTCGAGAGACCTTCTTTAACACGTCTCGAGGCCAGATTCCCGTACTGTCCGTGAGCCGGCATATTGCATATTGAGTGCATATTGACATATTGCCTATTGAGTGCAGCACTTTCCACAGCATCATCTTTCAGGTATCTGGAATAGCTCGAACTGGAATTCTATCACTGCTGGGAGCCAAGTGAGGAACTCCGCCCATGACAAAGGTCATGAGGAAGGAGGCTACGGCATACGCAAAGGCGGGATCGAGCTTCAGGAGTCCCCCTGGAAATTCTCGAGCATATACCCCCAAAACCTAGAGTCTGCCTACTTTCTGCTTGTGCTTTCATCTAAACCTCTGACTTTATGGGGGGCTCTCCCCCACTACCTCTCTCTGAAAAAAGAAGTTAGCTTACAGTTCCAGTTAATAATTCCTGGGTGTGACAGTGTTTAACCTACAAACTCCTTTTTGGAAATCCTCTAGCCTGCCTGAATAGGTTTTTCCGGCCACATGTGACTGTTCAGAGTCCTCCCAACTGTGAGAGGCAGGAGATGTTCTAAACTGTCTAAACACAGATTCTTTTTGAGTAGTTAAAAGATTTGATTAGAAATTGTATTGGTGAATGGTTTTTCACTTGTTGGGCCATTGTTTGCTGCTAAGGTTCCATATCCCTTACCTGCTGTGTCCCTGGCAGTGTATTGATTAATATAATTGGTGTAAGTAGTAGCTTTAATATTTGTAACCTGGGACCCTTGAGTTAATTCTTTTTCTTGTTATAGCCCACC
>NW_011401464.1:0-644 GCF_000754665.1 Bison bison bison | reverse complement strand
GGTTCCTCTGATTTCAGACTCTGATCCCAGGGTCCCTGCAGACTTGGGACAGGAGAGTCAGGCCTCGTCTTGTGTTGAGGCATGGAACTCCGCTTGCCTTTCGAGGTGTTCCCGGGGAGACAGGCCACTTGTCGAGCGGTACTTGGAACCTGGGTTTTTTCCCGTACGATGCACGGGCGAGTCACTACCCCTTCATGTTGACTTCATTCACAGGGTGGAGTTCGAAGAGGTGTCCGGGCATCGGGTTCTTATCAAGAGGGGACCGGGAAATCGGGGTCCTTCGGAATGTGGAACCGCCCACGAGGCCACGACTGGAATGTCGTCGTGAACCCGGCCTCATCCTGAGGTGCGACCGGAAGGTCGGGAACCCCTTCCAGACAAAGCAGAGGAGTCGACCCTCCTGTCCAGATCAGGAGGGTAGAAGAGGCTCAGAGGAAGTGGTGCTGGAAAACTTCGGTGTTCCTCTCGAGGGAGACCGGGATGTCGGGGCACTTTGTGGGTCGCATCAAGGGTGACAAGTACCGTTTCGAACTCCAATTCCTAAAGTGGGACTTCTCCTGAGACGCTGTAGCGGCACAGGGCTACATCTTGCGATGACGGGGGAACCACGTGGTTTTTCTCGAGGTGTAGCAGGATTCTCGAAT
>NW_011401463.1:0-539 GCF_000754665.1 Bison bison bison | reverse complement strand
GCTAGAATATCACTGAATAAACAAGAATTGAGGTGGCAAGAATACACAGAAGAACTGTACAAAAACAGATCTTCATGACCCAGATAATTAGGGTGGTGTGATCACTGACCAAGAGCCAGATATCCTGGAATGTGAAATGAAGTGGGCCGTAGAAAGCATCACTATGAGAACAGCTAATGGAGGTGATAGAATTCCATTTGAGCTATTTCAAATCCTGAAAGATGATGCTGTGAAAGTGCTGCACTCAATATGCCAGCAAGTTTGGAAAACTCAACAGTGGCCAAAGGACTGAAAAAGGTCAGTTTTCATTCCAATTTCAAAGAAAGGCAATGCTAAAGAATGCTCAAACTACTGCACAATTACACTCATCTCACATGCTAGTAAAGTAATGCTCAAAATTCTCCAAGTCAGGGTTCAGTAATATGTGAACCGTGAACTTCCTGATGTTCAAGCTGGTTTTAGAAAAGGCAGAGGACCCAGAGATCTAGTTGGCAACATCCGCTAGATCATGAAAAAAACAAGAGTTCCAGAAAAATACA
>NW_011401462.1:0-750 GCF_000754665.1 Bison bison bison | reverse complement strand
AGGTGGTTTTCTTGCAGGCAGTATATTCTTATATTCATTCAGCCAGTCTTTGTATTTTCATTGGAGCTTTTAGCCCATTTATGTTTAAGTAGTTGTTGCTAAGTATGATCTTGTTACCATTGACTATATATTTTTGTGGATTTATTTTGTAAAGCTTTTCTGTTTCCAATCTAGATAAGATCTTTCAGCATTTCCTGAAGTGCTGGTTTGGTGGTTCTGAATTCTAATTGCTTTTGTTTGTCTGTTAAGCTTTTGACTCCTCTTTTGAATTAGAATGCTATCCTTGTTGAATAGAGTAATCTTGGCTGTAGGTTTTTGCCTTTCATCACTTTAAGTATATCTTGCCATTCCTTTCTAAGCTGAAGAGTTTCTAGGGTAAGATCAGCTGTTATGCTTATGGGGATTCCCGTCTATGTTATTTGTTGTTATTCCTTTGTTTCCTTGAATATTTGTTCTATTGTGTATATTTATTTGTTTGTTTTTATTTTGATTAATGTGTATTTTGATATGTTTAGTCTTGGATTTATCCCTGTGGAACACTCTGGGGTTTTTCATCTTAGATGTCTATTCCCTTTCCTATTTCAGGGAAGTTTTTAGCTATTTTCTCCTCAAATATTTTCTCATGCCCTTTCCTTTTGTCTTCTTTCTCCAAGAAACCTATGATTTAAATGTGGGGCATTTAACATTGTCCCAGAAGTCTCTGAGGCTGTCTTCATTTCTCTATTTTTTTTTCCTGTTCTGCTTCATTTA
>NW_011401461.1:0-676 GCF_000754665.1 Bison bison bison | reverse complement strand
TCTGAGTCACAGTCAGCTCCCGGTCTTGTTTTTGCTGACTGTATAGAGCTTCTCCATCTTTGGCTGCAAAGAATATAATCAATCTGATTTCAGTGTTGACCATCTGGTGATGTCCATGTGTAGGGTCTTCTCTTGTGTTGTTGGAAGAGGGTGTTTGCTATGACCAGTGCATTTTCTTGGCAAAAGTCTACTAGTCTTTGCCCTGCTTCAGTCCTTATGCCAAGGCCAAATTTGCCTGTTACTCCAGGTGTTTATTGACTTCCTACATTTGCAATTCCAGTCCCCTATAATGAAAAGGACATCTTTTTTGGGTTTTAGTTCTAAAAGGTCTTGTAGGTCTTCATAGAACCGTTCAACTTCAGCTTCTTCAGCATTACTGGTTGGGGCATAGACTTGGATTACTCTGATATTGAATGGTTTGCCTTGGAAACGAACAGAGATCATTCTGTCATTTTTGAGATTGCATCCAAGTACTGCATTTCGGACTCTTTTGTTGACCATGATGGCTACTCCATTTCTTCTAAGGGA
This sequence comes from Bison bison bison, assembly GCF_000754665.1. NCBI lineage: Eukaryota > Metazoa > Chordata > Mammalia > Artiodactyla > Bovidae > Bison > Bison bison. Next base: position 148 of record NW_011401461.1, on the reverse strand, counting down.
TTCCTGCCTGCAGTAGTAGATATAATGGTCATCTGAGTTAAATTCACCCATTCCAGTCCATTTGAGTTCGCTAATTCCTAGAATGTCGACGTTCACTCTTACCATCTCCTGTTTGACCACTTCCAGTTTGCCTTGATTCATGGACCTG
>NW_011401460.1:0-753 GCF_000754665.1 Bison bison bison | reverse complement strand
GGGTGCTTCCACATTGCGAAGCACCCCGATTTCCCGGTCCCCTCTAGATAAGAAGCCGATGCCCGGACACCTCTCCGAACTCCACCCTGTGAATGAAGTCAACACGAAGGGGCAGTGACTCGCCCGTGCATCGACCGGAAAAAACCCCCAGGTTCCAAATACAGCTCGACAAGTGGCCTCTCTCCCCGGGGACACCTCGAGAGGCAAGCGGAGTTCCATGCCTCAACCCAAGACGAGGCCTGACTCTCCTGTCCCCAGTCTGCAGGGACCCTGCGATCGGAGTCCGAAATCAGAGGAACCCTGAGGTTCCTGCCTCAACTGGAGATGAGGCCCTCTTCCAATGCACCAAACCCAGGGGAGTCCCGAGAGGTCCCTCCCACTTCCAGTTTCCCTGACTTCTCAGAGCCACCATGAGAAGCCCCCTGAGGTCACCTGCACAAATCGAGGGAAGCCAGGGTTTCCCGCCTCAACCCGAGAAAGACCTCGAGAGACCTTCTTCAACACGTCTCGAGGCCAGATTCCCCTACCATGACTCGAGAGCAATGACGCGCTCCCCCTCGCCACTCGCATGGAGACCCGACTTCCCTGGCGCCCCACGAGAGGCTCACTGACCTCGCCGTCCTACCTCGTGAGAAACCGCACCCTGGGGCCGCCGCTCGAGAACCACCCCGAGACTCCCCCGTCATCGCGGAGATGAGGGCCTTCGCCTCCTGCATGGCCTCGAGGCCAGCCTCGCGACCTCTCTCCAAACGC
>NW_011401459.1:0-606 GCF_000754665.1 Bison bison bison | reverse complement strand
CAGTGAAGGTGCTAAATCTGTCATAAAATAGAAAGCTCTGCCCTCCCTGAGCCAAACATCCAGTTTTCTGACACCTATTTGCTGTTGACTCGAAAGAGATGTTTCACCTTTTATTATTCAGGTCTGTGAGCACAAGATCCCCAAAGAAAGATGCCAGTATACTGACAGTCCAGTTTGCTGGCTTGCACAACTTCTACGAGCATACATGTTCCATTTAGTAATCCAATAATCCAACAGCCATGTGATAATCATGGGTTATGTCTTATCCCAGGCCCACTATTAGTTTGCTGTGGCAGCTTTGAGCAAATTTACTTTTTTTTCTGAAGCTCAGTTTCTTCATTGGTAAGCCAGAATAATGACAGTCTCTGCTTCCTAGGATTTGTTGTGAGGATTAAAATAAGAGAAAGTTCAGAGTGCTTAAAATAGAGCCTGGCATATTAGAATCACCCAATAAAAGTTAACTATTTTCTTCATCAGCATTATTACTGGTGTGTGTAATGGAACTAGGAAGCAAGTTAAGGGTAGGACAATGCCTATTTCTTAATGGACACCAGATATTAACACTCTAGGCCAGTAATTGGCAAACTAAGCTTGTGGTCGAAGTAC
>NW_011401458.1:0-611 GCF_000754665.1 Bison bison bison | reverse complement strand
AAAATGTTTCTCTATTAATTCAAATTCAACATAAAAATGTCAAACCTATCATTGCCCTTCTAAATATTACTTTCCTATTTCTCAAAGTTATCATACATGCCACACTAACTTAAATGAAAATACTGGTGTCAGTCTGTCTTCTTCCATTTGCTCATGTGTCATTTAATGTGTCCAAGCCCTGCTGACTTCTCTTTTGAAGGCTATCTTGCATCTGAACTCCCTTTGTCCTTCCCTCGTTTCTCTCATTCTGACCCTTACCACTCGGGCCTAGGTGAGCACAACAAACTTCTCTTTTGCCTCCTCACTCCTTCTATTTTTCCTGTTCTAATTCTACCCAAATTCATCCCTGTAACCTTTTGTGTTGCTCTTGTTGTTTATGTGGGTGCTTTGATTTTGTTTTTTGGTCAGTGCCACACAGCATGTGGGATCTTAGTTCCCTGACCAGTGATCATACACACACCCTTTCAATAGGAAGCTCAGACTCTTAACCACTGGACTACCAGTTAAGCCCGCAATCCTGTTAATCCCTTAATGCAGCTATGCTTCATCCAAAACACTATATCTTTTCTTCCACAAACATGATTTTTTTTCCTATCTCTTGGCTTTTATAT